>NW_027013567.1:0-15828 GCF_036934945.1 Oncorhynchus masou masou | reverse complement strand
AAGATGAGGTACAGGACACATGGTATTAAGATGAGGTACAGGACACATGGTATTAAGATGAGGTACAGGACACATGGTATTAAGATGAGGTAGAGGACACATGGTATTAAGATGAGGTACAGGACACATGGTATTAAGATGAGGTACAGGTCACATGGTATTAAGATGAGGTACAGGACACATGGTATTAAGATGAGGTACAGGACACATGGTATTAAGATGAGGTACAGGACACATGGTATTAAGATGAGGTAAAGGACACATGGTATTAAGATGAGGTAAAGGACACATGGTATTAAGATGAGGTAAAGGACACATGGTATTAAGATGAGGTACAGGTCACATGGTATTAAGATGAGGTACAGGACACATGGTATTAAGACGAGGTAAAGGACACATGGTATTAAGATGAGGTACAGGTTACATGGTATTAAGATGAAGTACATGACACATGGTATTAAGATGAGGTCCAGGACACATGGTATTAAGATGAGGTAAAGGACACATGGTATTAAGATGAGGTACAGGACACATGGTATTAAGATGAGGTAAAGGACACATGGTATTAAGATGAGGTACAGGACACATGGTATTAAGATGAGGTAAAGGACACATGGTATTAAGATGAGGTTAAGGACACATGGTATTAGGATGAGGTACAGGACACATGGTATTAAGATGAGGTAGAGGACACATGGTATTAAGATGAGGTACAGGACACATGGTATTAAGATGAGGTAGAGGACACATGGTATTAAGATGAGGTAAAGGACACATGGTATTAAGATGAGCTACAGGACACATGGTATTAAGATGAGGTAAAGGACACATGGTATTAAGATGAGGTACAGGACACATGGTATTAAGATGAGGTACAGGTCACATGGTATTAAGATGAGGTACAGGAAACATGGTATTAAGATGAGCTACAGGACACATGGTATTAAGATGAGCTACAGGACACATGGTATTAAGATGAGCTACAGGACACATGGTATTAAGATGAGCTACAGGACACATGGTATTAAGATGAGCTACAGGACACATGGTATTAAGATGAGCTACAGGACACATGGTATTAAGATGAGGTACAGGACACATGGTATTAAGATGAGGTACAGGTCACATGGTATTAAGATGAGGTACAGGTCACATGGTATTAAGATGAGCTACAGGACACATGGTATTAAGATGAGCTACAGGACACATGGTATTAAGATGAGGTCCAGGACACATGGTATTAAGATGAGGTACAGGTCACATGGTATTAAGATGAGCTACAGGACACATGGTATTAAGATGAGCTACAGGACACATGGTATTAAGATGAGGTCCAGGACACATGGTATTAAGATGAGGTCCAGGACACATTGTATTAAGATGAGGTAAAGGACACATGGTATTAAGATGAGCTACAGGACACATGGTATTAAGATGAGGTACAGGACACATGGTATTAAGATGAGGTACAGGACACATGGTATTAAGATGAGCTACAGGACACATGGTATTAAGATGAGGTAAAGGACACATGGTATTAGGATGAGGTACAGGACACATGGTATTAAGATGAGGTAAAGGACACATGGTATTAGGATGAGGTACAGGACACATGGTATTAAGATGAGGTAAAGGACACATGGTATTAAGATGAGGTAAAGGACACATGGTATTAAGATGAGGTAAAGGACACATGGTATTAAGATGAGGTAAAGGTCACGTGGTATTAAGATGAGGTACAGGACACGTGGTATTAAGATGAGGTACAGGACACGTGGTATTAAGATGAGGTACAGGACACGTGGTATTAAGATGAGGTACAGGACACGTGGTATTAAGATGAGGTACAGGACACGTGGTATTAAGATGAGGTACAGGACACATGGTATTAAGATGAGGTAAAGGACACATGGTATTAAGATTTAGGTAAAGGACACATGGTATTAAGATGAGGTACAGGACACATGGTATTAAGATCAGGTACAGGACACATGGTATTAAGATGAGGTAAAGGACACATGGTATTAAGATGAGGTACAGGACACATGGTATTAAGATGAGGTAAAGGACACATGGTATTAAGATGAGGTAAAGGACACATGGTATTAAGATGAGGTAAAGGACACATGGTATTAAGATGAGGTAAAGGATACATGGTATTAAGATGAGGTAAAGGACACATGGTATTAAGATGAGGTAGAGGACACATGGTATTAAGATGAGGTACAGGACACATGGTATTAAGATGAGGTACAGGACACATGGTATTAAGATGAGGTAGAGGACACATGGTATTAAGATGAGTTAAAGGACACATGGTATTAGGATGAGGTACAGGACACATGGTATTAAGATGAGGTACAGGACACATGGTATTAAGATGAGGTAAAGGACACATGGTATTAAGATGAGGTACAGGTTACATGGTATTAAGATGAGGTAAAGGACACATGGCATTAAGATGAGGTAAAGGACACATGGTATTAAGATGAGGTAAAGGACACATGGCATTAAGATGAGGTAAAGGACACATGGTATTAAGATGAGGTAAAGGACACATGGCATTAAGATGAGGTAAAGGACACATGGTATTAGGATGAGGTACAGGACACATGGTATTAAGATGAGGTACAGGACACATGGTATTAAGATGAGGTACAGGACACATGGTATTAAGATGAGGTACAGGACACATGGTATTAAGATGAGGTAAAGGACACATGGCATTAAGATGAGGTAAAGGACACATGGCATTAAGATGAGGTAAAGTACACATGGTATTAAGATGAGGTACAGGACACATGGTATTAAGATGAGGTACAGGACACATGGTATTAAGATGAGGTACAGGACACATGGTATTAAGATGAGGTAAAGGACACATGGCATTAAGATGAGGTAAAGGACACATGGTATTAAGATGAGGTAGAGGACACATGGTATTAAGATGAGGTAAAGGACACATGGTATTAAGATGAGCTACAGGACACATGGTATTAAGATGAGCTACAGGACACATGGTATTAAGATGAGCTACAGGACACATGGTATTAAGATGAGCTACAGGACACATGGTATTAAGATGAGGTACAGGACACATGGTATTAAGATGAGGTACAGGTCACATGGTATTAAGATGAGCTACAGGACACATGGTATTAAGATGAGCTACAGGACACATGGTATTAAGATGAGGTCCAGGACACATGGTATTAAGATGAGGTCCAGGACACATTGTATTAAGATGAGGTAAAGGACACATGGTATTAAGATGAGCTACAGGACACATGGTATTAAGATGAGGTACAGGACACATGGTATTAAGATGAGGTACAGGACACATGGTATTAAGATGAGCTACAGGACACATGGTATTAAGATGAGGTAAAGGACACATGGTATTAGGATGAGGTACAGGACACATGGTATTAAGATGAGGTAAAGGACACATGGTATTAGGATGAGGTACAGGACACATGGTATTAAGATGAGGTAAAGGACACACGGTATTAAGATGAGGTAAAGGACACATGGTATTAAGATGAGGTAAAGGACACATGGTATTAAGATGAGGTACAGGACACGTGGTATTAAGATGAGGTACAGGACACGTGGTATTAAGATGAGGTACAGGACACGTGGTATTAAGATGAGGTACAGGACACGTGGTATTAAGATGAGGTACAGGACACGTGGTATTAAGATGAGGTACAGGACACGTGGTATTAAGATGAGGTAAAGGACACGTGGTATTAAGATTTAGGTAAAGGACACATGGTATTAAGATGAGGTACAGGACACATGGTATTAAGATCAGGTACAGGACACATGGTATTAAGATGAGGTAAAGGACACATGGTATTAAGATGAGGTACAGGACACATGGTATTAAGATGAGGTAAAGGACACATGGTATTAAGATGAGGTAAAGGATACATGGTATTAAGATGAGGTAAAGGACACATGGTATTAAGATGAGGTAGAGGACACATGGTATTAAGATGAGGTACAGGACACATGGTATTAAGATGAGGTACAGGACACATGGTATTAAGATGAGGTACAGGACACATGGTATTAAGATGAGGTAGAGGACACATGGTATTAAGATGAGTTAAAGGACACATGGTATTAGGATGAGGTACAGGACACATGGTATTAAGATGAGGTACAGGACACATGGTATTAAGATGAGGTAAAGGACACATGGTATTAAGATGAGGTACAGGTTACATGGTATTAAGATGAGGTAAAGGACACATGGCATTAAGATGAGGTAAAGGACACATGGTATTAGGATGAGGTAAAGGACACATGGCATTAAGATGAGGTAAAGGACACATGGTATTAAGATGAGGTAAAGGACACATGGCATTAAGATGAGGTAAAGGACACATGGTATTAGGATGAGGTACAGGACACATGGTATTAAGATGAGGTACAGGACACATGGTATTAAGATGAGGTACAGGACACATGGTATTAAGATGAGGTACAGGACACATGGTATTAAGATGAGGTAAAGGACACATGGCATTAAGATGAGGTAAAGGACACATGGCATTAAGATGAGGTAAAGTACACATGGTATTAAGATGAGGTACAGGACACATGGTATTAAGATGAGGTACAGGACACATGGTATTAAGATGAGGTACAGGACACATGGTATTAAGATGAGGTAAAGGACACATGGCATTAAGATGAGGTAAAGGACACATGGTATTAAGATGAGGTAGAGGACACATGGTATTAAGATGAGGTAAAGGACACATGGTATTAAGATGAGGTACAGGACACATGGTATTAAGATGAGGTAAAGGACACATGGCATTAAGATGAGGTAAAGGACACATGGTATTAAGATGAGGTAGAGGACACATGGTATTAAGATGAGGTACAGGACACATGGTATTAAGATGAGGTACAGGACACATGGTATTAAGATGAGGTAGAGGACACATGGTATTAAGATGAGGTAAAGGACACATGGTATTAAGATGAGGTACAGGACACATGGTATTAAGATGAGGTAAAGGACACATGGTATTAAGATGAGGTACAGGACACATGGTATTAAGATGAGGTAAAGGACACATGGCATTAAGATGAGGTAAAGGACACATGGTATTAAGATGAGGTAGAGGACACATGGTATTAAGATGAGGTACAGGACACATGGTATTAAGATGAGGTACATGACACATGGTATTAAGATGAGGTAGAGGACACATGGTATTAAGATGAGGTACAGGACACATGGTATTAAGATGAGGTACAGGACACATGGTATTAAGATGAGGTAAAGGACACATGGTATTGAGGTAAAGGACACATGGTATTAAGATGAGGTAGAGGACACATGGTATTAAGATGAGGTAAAGGACACATGGTATTAAATGAGGTACAGGACACATGGTATTAAGATGAGGTACAGGACACATGGTATTAAGATGAGGTACAGGACACATGGTATTAAGATGAGGTAGAGGACACATGGTATTAAGATGAGGTACAGGACACATGGTATTAAGATGAGGTACAGGACACATGGTATTAAGATGAGGTACAGGACACATGGTATTAAGATGAGGTAAAGGACACATGGTATTAAGATGAGCTACAGGACACATGGTATTAAGATGAGGTAGAGGACACATGGTATTAAGATGAGGTACAGGACACATGGTATTAAGATGAGGTACAGGACACATGGTATTAAGATGAGGTAAAGGACACATGGTATTAAGATGAGGTAAAGGACACATGGTATTACGATGAGGTAAAGGTCACATGATATTAAGATGAGGTACAGGACACATGGTATTAAGATGAGCTACAGGACACATGGTATTAAGATGAGGTAAAGGACACATGGTATTAAGATGAGTTAAAGGACACATGGTATTAAGATGAGGTAAAGGACACATGGTATTAAGATGAGGTAAAGGACACATGCTATTAAGATGAGGTAAAGGACACATGGTATTAAGATGAGGTACAGGACACATGGTATTAAGATGAGGTACAGGACACATGGTATTAAGATGAGGTAGAGGACACATGGTATTAAGATGAGGTAGAGGACACATGGTATTAAGATGAGGTACAGGACACATGGTATTAAGATGAGGTAAATGACACATGGTATTAAGATGAGGTACAGGTCACATGGTATTAAGATGAGGTAAAGGACACATGGTATTAAGATGAGGTACAGGACACATGGTATTAAGTTGAGGTACAGGACACATGGTATTAAGATGAGGTAAAGGACACATGGTATTTAGATGAGGTAAAGGACACATGGCATTAAGATGAGGTAAAGGACACATGGCATTAAGATGAGGTAGAGGACACATGGTATTAAGATGAGGTAGAGGACACATGGTATTAAGATGAGGTACAGGACACATGGTATTAAGATGAGGTAAAGGACACATGGTATTTAGATGAGGTAAAGGACACATGGCATTAAGATGAGGTAAAGGACACATGGTATTAAGATGAGGTAGAGGACACATGGTATTAAGATGAGGTAAAGGACACATGGTATTGAGGTAAAGGACACATGGTATTAAGATGAGGTAAAGGACACATGGTATTAAGATGAGGTAAAGGACACATGGTATTAAAATGAGGTACAGGACACATGGTATTAAGATGAGGTACAGGACACATGGTATTAAGATGAGGTACAGGACACATGGTATTAAGATGAGGTAGAGGACACATGGTATTAAGATGAGGTACAGGACACATGGTATTAAGATGAGGTACAGGACACATGGTATTAAGATGAGGTACAGGACACATGGTATTAAGATGAGGTAAAGGACACATGGTATTAAGATGAGCTACAGGACACATGGTATTAAGATGAGGTAGAGGACACATGGTATTAAGATGAGGTACAGGACACATGGTATTAAGATGAGGTAAAGGACACATGGTATTTAGATGAGGTAAAGGACACATGGCATTAAGATGAGGTAAAGGACACATGGTATTAAGATGAGGTAGAGGACACATGGTATTAAGATGAGGTACAGGACACATGGTATTAAGATGAGGTACAGGACACATGGTATTAAGATGAGGTAAAGGACACATGGTATTAAGATGAGGTAAAGGACACATGGTATTACGATGAGGTAAAGGTCACATGATATTAAGATGAGGTACAGGACACATGGTATTAAGATGAGCTACAGGACACATGGTATTAAGATGAGGTAAAGGACACATGGTATTAAGATGAGTTAAAGGACACATGGTATTAAGATGAGGTAAAGGACACATGGTATTAAGATGAGGTAAAGGACACATGCTATTAAGATGAGGTAAAGGACACATGGTATTAAGATGAGGTACAGGACACATGGTATTAAGATGAGGTACAGGACACATGGTATTAAGATGAGGTAGAGGACACATGGTATTAAGATGAGGTAGAGGACACATGGTATTAAGATGAGGTACAGGACACATGGTATTAAGATGAGGTAAATGACACATGGTATTAAGATGAGGTACAGGTCACATGGTATTAAGATGAGGTAAAGGACACATGGTATTAAGATGAGGTACAGGACACATGGTATTAAGTTGAGGTACAGGACACATGGTATTAAGATGAGGTACAGGACACATGGTATTAAGATGAGGTAGAGGACACATGGTATTAAGATGAGGTAAAGGACACATGGTATTAAGATGAGCTACAGGACACATGGAACTTAACACAGACTATTGAGCACATATACATGGATGCTGGACAGACACATATATTCCCTCACCATGTCAGTGCTTCGAGAACCTTCTGGAAGCAGATTTTTAATCAGCCGCTGTCCAATAGGAGGCTTCGCTGGAACACACGTTACCAACCCACTCTTCCCAGCACGCACCTGGGCCTGAGGAATCAGTTGGTTGTTAGTCAGTAGACTTGGGGGTAGATCTGCTTTATTATTGCAGATAGATTGTATTTTCCATCAATTTAATTGGCTGCATCATTTTCAATGTCCCATATATATAACAAATTGTATATTTTCCATCTTTATTATTTTCCCCTTACCCTACAACCCCTCCCCCCCTAATTGTAGTAAACTAATGAACTTGGCTTCTACTTCCAGTTTATACATACTATATACATTTTACGGACACACTGTATTTTAATAGTTATCTTACGTTTGTTCTTAATCTCATCCTTTAGCCCCCTAAATCCCTCCCATTTATCTCTGAACACCATCCAGTTTTGAATTTTATTTGCCACAGACAGACAGATGGACAGACAGACAGACAGACAATACCAACAACAAGAGAAGAACAGACAGACAGACAGACAGACAGACAGACAGACAGACAGACAGACAGACAGACAGACAGACAGACAGACAGACAGACAGACAATACCAACAACAAGAGAACAGACAGACAGACAATACCAACAAGCAGAGAAGAACAGACAGACAGACAAACAGGGAGGTCAGGGTACCCTACCTCCTTGGCGACAAGCTGCCAGTTGAGTTTGAAGATGATGACGATGAAGAACCCAGTTTGGAGGATGACACAGATGAAGAGACCTACCCACAAACCTGACAGGTGGAGCACACACACACATCACACAATCACAGAGTTGTTACACACTAGACCAGTGTCAAATAAAGACTGAGGTAGTGATAGAGATAGAGAGATGGAGGTAGAGGTAGAGCTCGAGATTAAGGTGGAGGTAGTGATAGAGATGGAGGTAGATGTAGATGTAGAGCTAGAGATTAAGGTGGAGGTAGTGATAGAGATGGAGGTAAGGTAGATGTAGAGCTAGAGATTAAGGTGGAGGTAGTGATAGAGATGGAGTTAGATATAGAGCTCGAGATTAAGGTGGAGGTAGTGATAGAGATGGAGGTAGAGGTAGATGTAGAGCTAGAGATTAAGGTGGAGTAGTGATGGAGATGGAGGTAGATGTAGAGCGAGAGATTAAGGTGGAGGTAGTGATAGAGATGGAGGTAGATGTATTTATTATGTATCCCCATTAGTTCCTGTCAAGGCAGCAGCTACTCTTCCTGGGGTTTATTATGGATCACCATTAGTTCCTGCCAAGGCAGCAGCTACTCTTCCTGGGGTTAATTATGGATCACCATTAGTTCCTGCCAAGACAGCAGCTACTCGTCCTGGGGTTTATTATGGATCCCCATTAGTTCCTGTCAAGGCAGCAGCTACTCTTCCTGTGGTTTATCATGGATCCCCATTAGTTCCTGCCAAGACAGCAGCTACTCTTCCTGGGGTTTATTATGGATCCCCATTAGTTCCTTCAAGGCAGCAGCTACTCTTCCTGGGGTCCAGCAAAATTAAAGCTGATTATACAATTTTAAAACATTACAATACATTTTACAGATTTCACAACACACTGTGTTCCCTCAGGCCCCTACTCCACCACTACCACATATCTACAACACACTGTGTCCCCTCAGGCCCCTAGTCCACCACTACCACATATCTACAACACACTGTGTGTCCTCCAGGCCCCTACTCCACCACTACCACATATCTACAACACACTGTGTTCCCTCAGGCCCCCTACTCCACCACTACCACATATCTACATTAGCAATTTACAGTCTAGCCAGACACCTAGGTGTTTGTCGTTGTCCACATATTCTATTTCCGAACCGTCCAGAGTAGTGATGCTAGTCGGGCGGGCGGATCCAGGCAGCGAACGATTGAAAAGCATGTATTTGGTTTTACTAGCGTTTTAGAGCAGTTGGAGGCCATGGAAGGAGTGTTGTATGGCATTGAAGCTTGTTTGGAGGTTTGTTAACACAGTGTCCAAAGAAAGGGCCAGAAGTATACAGAAAGGTGTCGTCTGCGTAGAGGTGGATCAGAGAATCACCCGCAACATCGTTGATGTATACAGAGAAAATTCGGCTCGAGAATTGAACCCTGTGGTACCCCCATAGAGACTGCCAGATGTCCAGACAACAGACCCTCCGATTTGACACACTGAACTCTATCAGAGAAGTAGTTGGTGAACCAGGTGAGGAAGTCATTAGAGAAACCAAGGCTGTTCAGTCTGCTGATAAGAATACGGTGATTGACAGAGTCGAAAGCCTTGGCCAGGTTGATAAAGATGGCTGTATAGTACTGTATAGTACTGTTGCACTGTTCTCAGCCAATTGCAATTTTCCGAAGTCCTTTTTTGTGGCACCTGACCACACGACTGAACAGTAGTCCAGGTGCGACAAAACTAGAGCCTGTAGGACCTGCCTTGTTGATAGTGTTGTTAAGAAGGCAGAGTAGCGCTTTATTATAGACAGACTTCTCCCCATCTTAGCTACTACTGCATCAATATGTTTTGACTATGACAGTTTACAATCTAGTGTTACTCCAAGCAGTTTAGTCATCTCAACTTGCTGAATTTGCACATTATTTATTACAAGATTTAGTTGAGTTTTAAAGGTTTAGTGAGTGTTTTGTTCCAAATTCAATGCTTTTAGTTGTATAAATATTTAGGGGTAAGTAGAGGGTAAGTAGAGGTAGAGATAGAGTTTGAGATGTTGAAGTAGAGGTTGAGGTAGAGGTTGAGATGTTGAAGTAGAGGTAGAGATAGAGGTTGAGATGTTGAAGTAGAGGTAGAGATAGAGGTTGAGATGTTGAAGTAGAGGTTGAGATAGAGGTTGAGATGTTGAAGTAGAGGTAGAGATAGAGGTTGAGATGTTGAAGTAGAGGTAGAGATAGAGGTTGAGATGTTGAAGAAGAGGTAGAGATAGAGGTTGAGATGTTGAAGTAGAGGTTGAGATAGAGATAGAGGTTAGAGTTATTGAAGTAGAGGTAGAGATAGAGGTTGATATAGAGATAAGAGGTCAGAGATGTTGAAGTAGAGGTTGAGATGTTGAAGTAGAGCTAGAGATAGAGGTTGATATAGAGATAGAGGTTAGAGATGTTGAGGTAGAGATTTTGAGGCAGAAATAGAGGTAGAGGAGGAGGTATAGAGATATAGATCGAGGTAGTGGTAGAGGTAGATTTAGAGGTAGAGGTAGTGGTAGAGGTAGATTTAGAGGTAGAGGTTGGGGTCAGAATAGAGGTAGTGGTAGAGGTAGTGGTAGAGGTAGATTTAGAGTTGGAGGTTGAGGTCAGGATAGAGGTTGTGGTAAGGTAGATTTAGAGGTAGATGTTGAGGTCAGGATAGAGGTGGTGGTAGAGGTAGATTTAGAGGTAGAAATAGAGATCAGGATAGAAGCGTAGTCGAGATAGTGGTAGAGGTAGATTTAGAGGTAGAGGTTGAGGTCAGGATAGGGTAGAGATAGAGGTAGAGGTAGTGATGGAGGTAGATTTAGAGGTAGAGATAGAGATCAGGATAGGCGTAGGTGTAGAGGTAGATTGAGAGGTAGAGGTTGAGGTCAGGATAGAGATAGTGGTAGAGGCAGATTTAGAGGTACAGGTTGAGGTCAGGATAGACGTAGTAGAGCTAGTGGTAGAGGTACATTTAGAGGTAGAGGTTGAGGTCAGGATAGAGATAGTGGTAGAGGTAGATTTAGAGGTAGAGATAGAGGTCAGGATAGGCGTAGTTGTAGGAGGCAGAGATAGAGGTTGTGGTAGAGGTAGATTTAGAGGTAGAGGTTGAGGTCAGGATAGAGGTAGTAGAGGTAGTGGTAGAGGTAGATTTAGAGGTAGAGGTTGAGGTCAGGATAGAGATAGTGGTAGAGGTAGATTTAGAGGTAGAGGTTGGGTAGTGGTAGAGGTAGAGATAGAGGTAGATTTAGAGGTAGAGATAGAGGTCAGAATAGGCATAGTTGTAGAGGTAGAGATAGAGGTTGTGGTAGAGGTAGATTTAAAGGTTGAGGTCAGGATAGAGATAGTGGTAGTGGTAGATGTAGATTTAGAGGTAGAGGTTGAGGTCAGGATAGAGATAGTGGTAGAGGTAGATTTAGAGGTTGGGGTCAGGATAGAGGTAGTGGTACTGGTAGAGGTAGATTTAGAGTAGAGGTCAGGATAGACGTAGTAGAGATAGAGGTTGTTGTTGTGGTAGAGGTAGATTTAGAGGTACAGGCAGATTTATAGTAGAGGTCAGGATAGACGTAATAGAGATAGAGGTTGTGGTAGTGGTAGAGGTAGATTTAGAGATAGAGGTTGTGGTAGATGTAGATTTAGAGGTAGAGGTCAGGATAGAGGTGGTGGTAGAGGTAGATTTAGGGGTAGAAATAGAGATCAGGATAGAGCGTGGTCGAGGTAGTGGTAGAGGTAGATTTAGAGGTCGAGGTTGAGGTCAGGATAGAGGTAGAGATAAGGAATTATTGATGGAGGTAGATTTAGAGGTAGAGATAGAGGTCAGGATAGGCGTAGGTGTAGAGGTAGATTGAGAGGTAGAGGTTGAGGTCAGGATAGAGATAGTGGTAGAGGCAGATTTAGAGGTACAGGTTGAGGTCAGGATAGGCGTAGTAGAGGTAGATTGAGAGGTAGAGGTTGAGGTAGTGGTAGGTACATTTAGAGGTAGGTTGAGGTAGTGAAAGAGATAGAGATAGAGGTAGATTGAGAGGTAGAGATAGAGGTCAGGATAGAGGTAGTGGTGGAGGAAGATTTTGAGGTAGAGATAGAGGTAGTGGTAGAGGTAGATTGAGAGGTAGAGATAGAGGTCAGGATAGAGGTAGTGGTGGAGGAAGATTTTGAGGTAGAGATAGAGGTAGTGGTAGAGGTAGAGATAGAGGGTAGATTGAGAGGTAGAGATAGAGGTCAGGATAAGGCGTAGTTGTAGAGGTAGAGATAGAGGTTGTGGTAGAGGTAGATTTAGAGATAGAGGTTGAGGTCAGGATAGAGGTAGTAGAGGTAGTGGTAGAGGTAGATTTAGAGGTAGAGTTTGACGTCAGGATAGACGTAGTAGAGATAGTGGTAAGGTAGATTTAGGAGGTAGAGGTTGAGGTCAGGATAGAGATAGTGGTAGAAGTAGATTTAGAGGTAGAGGTTGAGGTAGTGGTAGAGGCAGATTTAGAGGTAGAGGTTGAGGTAGTGGTAGAGGTAGATTGAGAGGTAGAGATAGAGGTCAGGATAGGCGTAGTTGTAGAGGTAGAGATAGAGGTTGTGGTAGAGGTAGATTTAGAGGTAGAGGTTGAGGTCAGGATAGAGGTAGTGGTAGTGGTAGATGTAGATTTAGAGGTAGAGGTTGAGATCAGGATAGAGATAGTGGTAGAGGTAGATTTAGAGGTAGAGGTTGGGGTCAGGATAGAGGTAGTGGTACTGGTAGAGGTAGAGATAGATTTAGAGGTAGAGTTTGAGTTCAGGATAGAGGTTGTGGTAGAGGTAGAGGCAGATTTAGAGTAGAGGTCAGGATAGACGTAGTAGAGATAGAGGTTGTGTTTGTGGTAGAGGTAGATTTAGAGGTACAGGCAGATTTATAGTAGAGGTCAGGATAGACGTAGTAGAGATAGAGGTTGTGGTAGAGACAGAGGTAGATTTAGAGATAGAGGTTGTGGTAGATGTAGATTTAGAGGTAGAGGTTGAGGTCAGGATAGACTTAGTAGAGATAGAGGTTGTGGTAGAGGTAGATTTAGAGATAGAGGTTGAGGTAGATTTAGAGTTAGAGTAGAGGTCAGGATAGATGTAGTAGAGATAGAGGTTGTGATAGAGGTAGATTTAGAGATAGAGGTTGTGGTAGAGGTAGAGGAAGATTTAGAGTAGAGGTCAGGATAGAAATTGTAGAGGTAGAGGTTGTGGTAGTGGTAGATTTAGAGTAGAGGTCAGAGTAGACGTAGTAGAGATAGTGGTTGTGGTAGAGGCAGAGGTAGATTTAGAGATAGAGGTTGTGGTAGATGTAGATTTAGAGGTAGAGGTTGAGGTCAGGATAGACTTAGTAGAGATAGAGGTTGTGGTAGAGGTAGATTTAGAGATAGAGGTTGTGGTAGAGGTAGAGGTAGATTTAGAGTAGAGGTCAGGATAGAAATTGTAGAGGTAGAGGTTGTGGTAGTGGTAGTGGTAGATTTAGAGTAGAGGTCAGGGTAGAGGTAGTAGAGATAGAGGTTGTGTTAGTGGTAGAGGTAGAGGTAGATTTAGAGGTAGAGGTCAGGATGGACGTAGTATAGATAGAGGTTGTAGTAGTGGTAGAGGTCGATTTAGAGGTAGAGGTCAGGGTAGAGGTAGTAGTGGTAGAGGTAGAGGTCAGGATAGAGGTAGTAGAGGTAGAGGTAGAGGTCAGGATAGAGGTAGTAGAGGTTGAGGTAGTGATAGAGGTAGTAGAGGTAAGAGGTCAGGATAGAGGTAGTTGAGGTAGTGATAGAGGTAGTAGAGGTAGAGGTCAGGATAGAGGTAGTAGAGGTAGAGGTAGTGATAGGAGGTAGAGGTCAGGATAGAGGTAGTAGAGGTAGTGATAGAGGTAGTAGAGGTAGGGGGTAGGATAGAGGTAGTAGAGGTAGAGGTCAGGATAGAGGTAGTAGAGGTAGAGGTCAGGAAAGAGGTAGTAGAGGTTGAGGTAGTGATAGAGGTAGTAGAGGTAGAGGTCAGGGTAGAGTTAGTAGAGGTAGAGGTCAGGATAGAGGTAGTAGAGGTAGATTTAGAGGTAGTAGAGGTAGAGGAAGAACACCTAGTATCCTGAGCTTAGCAGCGAACATCAAAGCGATGCCGACCGGAAGGCCAATGCAATAGTATGAGACCAGGTTAGACAGCGCAGCTATCTTCTGTTTTCCTGCTCCAACCAGGATACCTGAACACACACACACTACACACACACACACACACACACACACACACACACACACACGCACACACACACACACACACACACACACACACACACACACACACACTAGTTAGACTCACCAGTAGAGACAACTGTATGAATGTGTAGAGACCCAGGAACTCACCAGTAGAGGTACTCACCAGTAGAGGTTCTCACCAGTAAAGGTACTCACCAGTAAAGGTACTCATCAGTAAAGGTACTCAACAGTAGGTACTCACCAGTAAAGGTACTCACCAGTAGAGGTATTCACCAGTAGAGGTACTCACCAGTAAAGGTACTCACCAGTAAAGGTACTCACCAGTAGAGGTATTCACCAGTAGAGGTATTCACCAGTAAGAGGTACTCACCAGTAAAGGTACTCACCAGTAGAGGTACTCACCAGTAGAGGTATTCACCAGTAGAGGTACTCACCAGTAGAGGTATTCACCAGTAGAGGTACTCACCAGTAAAAGTACTCACCAGTAAAGGTACTCACCAGTAAAGGTACTCACCAGTAAAGGTACTCACCAGTAAAGGTACTCACCAGTAAAGCATCAAAGAACTGTATGAAGGTGTAGAGCCCCAGGTTCACTGACACGTTGTCCACTATGGTTCTGGAGAGGACAGGACAGGACTCCAGGAGAGGGGACTGTTAACTACTGAGAGATCACTTAGGTCCTGTCTACACTTGACACTTACATGCAACTTCTGCTATCAGAACATGAAGATCACGTTGAAAAGACGGGTCAAAAGTCACTTTGTGGTCTGATTGTGTTCAGATCTGCAGACCACTTCAGAAGCTGGTCAGGGATGCATTGTGTGCGGATTTCTTCTCAGTCTGGACACAAACAGGCTGCAAAGCTCATACAGTGGGCGACTCATCAGCACTCCTCCCACAAGTCTACTGTCTATTATCTATCCTTTACCCCTACCTACAGTATACTGCTGTTACTGTCTATTATCTATCCTTTACCCCTACCTACAGTATACTGCTGTTACTGTCTATTATCTATCCTTTACCCCTACCTACAGTATACTGCTGTTACTGTCTATTATCTATCCATTACCCCTACCTATATACTGCTGTTACTGTCTATTATCTATCCATTACCCCTACCTACAGTATACAG
>NW_027013566.1:0-15830 GCF_036934945.1 Oncorhynchus masou masou | reverse complement strand
TGACAAAGCAAAGTAGTAGGCGGTTGCTCTGCTCCTCTCTCTGTTTGCTCGTCCAGCTGTTGTGTCCTCCATCTTGTTTTGTCACTGTAGAGGACAGAGGAACACTACTCAGTGTGTATAGTCCCAAATATCACCCTATTCCCTACATAGTGCACTACTTTAGACCAGAGCCCTATTCCCTATATAGTGCACTACTTTAGACCAGAGCCCTATTCCCTATATAGTGCACTACTTTAGACCAGAGCCCTATTCCCTATATAGTGCACTACTTTAGACCAGAGCCCTATTCCCTATATAGTGCACTACTTTAGACCAGAGCCATATTCCCTATATAGTACACTACTTTAGACCAGAGCCCTGTGGGGGCTAATAGTGTGCCATTTGAGACTTAGCCTATCACTGTGGAGAACAGAGTGGGAATACAGTCAGACCAATAGTCAGCTCTCCATCCCTCCCTCCCAACTGGCTGTCCACTCATAGCTTCCCCCAGGTGTGAACACACACCACTCAGCTCACACCTCCCACTTACGCTGCAGACACAAACACACACACACACTCACTGAATAGACACAAACACACACACACGCACACACACACACCAGCTCAGAGATGTTATCAGTGTGTCCCTGAGGCGAGGGCAGTGTGTCTACTGATCACAAACCTCCCAGTTGGCCATGTGTCTGAAATGACTACTCCTTAAAACATAACCCGAGCAGGGCTAAGGGGCATACCTTCTCCCCCCTGATCCCTTTTTCCTCTCCTCCCCCCTGGTTCCTCTTTGCCTCTTCTCTCCTTCCTGGCTTGATCCCCTTTCTCCTATACCCGCCCATTCACTCCCCTCCTCTCCCCTCTTCCTGTCCTCTCCTTTCTGACTGGTCCTGACCCCTCTCCCTGTCCTCTCCTCTCTGACTGGTCCTGACCCCTCTCCCTGTCCTCTCCTCTCTGACTGGTTCTGACCCCTCTCCCTGTCCTCTCCTCTCTGACTGGTCCTGACCCCTCTCCCTGTCTTCTCCTCTCTGACTGGTCCTGACCCCTCTCCCTGTCTTCTCCTCTCTGACTGGTCCTGACCCTCTCCCTGTCCTCTCCTCTCTGACTGGTCCTGACCCCTCTCCCTGTACTCTCCTCTCTGACTGGTCCTGACCCCTCTCCTCTCTGACTGGTCCTGACCCCTCTCCCTGTCCTCTCCTGACTGGTCCTGACCCCTCTCCCTGTCCTCTCCTCTCTGACTGGTCCTGACCCCTCTCCCTCTCCTCTCTGACTGGTCCTGACCCCTCTCCCTGTCCTCTCCTCTCTGACTGGTCCTGACCCCTCTCCCTGTCCTCTCCTCTCTGACTGGTACTGACCCCTCTCCCTGTCCTCTCTGACTGGTCCTGACCCCTCTCCCTCTCCTCTCTGACTGGTCCTGACCCCTCTCCCTCTCCTCTCTGACTGGTCCTGACCCCTCTCCCTCTCCTCTCTGACTGGTCCTGACCCCTCTCCCTGTCCTCTCCTCTCTGACTGGTCCTGACCCCTCTCCCTGTCCTCTCCTCTCTGACTGGTCCTGACCCCTCTCCCTGTCCTCTATCTGTATTTTCTTTCTAGTGGCAGATGAAAGCAGCACGTAATCCCTAGAAAGGCCACAAGTCAGTGAGTATTGCAGCTACCACTAGAATGTAGAAGACTTGCTAACACACACACACGGAGGCCTTCTGGAAGGAGCCAGAAGGCCCTGGGGGCCAAAAACTTGGTTCACTAATGGATGGGGCCCGGGCCGGCCCTTAAGGCCAGTGGGCTGGACCCTACATGATGGCTGACTAACTCAGAGTAGTCTCATACAGTAGTGTAGTGTTTACTGTATAGTTTGTGTACATAGTTTTGGTCATTGGTCTGTGTTCTTGTCTATGGAGGAGGTTGCAGAGCTAATTTGTCAGCAGTCTGATGGCTTGGGGATAGAAGCTGTTCAGTGGTCTGATGGCTTGGGGATAGAAGCTGTTCAGTGGTCTGATGGCTTGGGGTAGAAGCTGTTCAGCAGTCTGGGGGCTTGGGGATAGAAGCTGTTCAGTGGTCTGATGGCTTGGGGTAGAAGCTGTTCAGCAGTCTGGTGTCTTGGGGATAGAAGCTGTTCAGTGGTCTAATAGCTTGGGGGTAGAAGCTGTTCAGCAGTCTGGTGTCTTGGGGATAGAAGCTGTTCAGCAGTCTGGTGCCTTGGGGGTAGAAGCTGTTCAGCAGTCTGATGGCTTGGGGGTAGAAGCTGTTCAGTGGTCTAATAGCTTGGGGGTAGAAGCTGTTCAGCAGTCTGGTGTCTTGGGGATAGAAGCTGTTCAGCAGTCTGGTGCCTTGGGGGTAGAAGCTGTTCAGCAGTCTGATGGCTTGGGGTAGAAGCTGTTCAGCAGTCTGATGGCTTGGGGTAAAAGCTGTTCAGCAGTCTGATGGCTTGGGGGTAGAAGCTGTTCAGCAGTCTGGTGGCTTGGGGATAGAAGCTGTTCAGCAGTCTAATGGCTTGGGGGTAGAAGCTGTTCAGCAGTCTGATGGCTTGGGGGTAGAAGCTGTTCAGCAGTCTGATGGCTTGGGGTAGAAGCTGTTCACCAGTCTGGTGGCTTGGGGATAGAAGCTGTATAGCAGTCTGATGGCTTGGGGGTAGAAGCTGTTCACCAGTCTAATGGCTTGGGGTAGAAGCTGTTCAGCAGTCTAATGGCTTGGGGGTAGAAGCTGTTCAGCAGTCTGGTGGCTTGGGGGTAGAAGCTGTTCAGCAGTCTGGTGGCTTGGGGATAGAAGCTGTTCACCAGTCTGATGACTTGGGGATAGAAGCTGTTCACCAGTCTGATGACTTGGGGATAGAAACTGTTCAGCAGTCTGATGGCTTGGGGATAGAAGCTGTTCAGCAGTCTGATGGCTTGGGGATAGAAGCTGTTAAGGAGCCTTTTGTACCTAGACTTGGTACTCTGGTACCACTTGCCGTGTGGTAGGTGAGAGAGCAGTCTATGATTTGGGTGACTGGAGTCTTTGACAATTTTTGTGGCCTTCATCTGACACCACCTATTATATAGATCCTGGATGGCAGGAATCTTGACCCCAGTGATGTACTGGGCCGTACGCCTACCCTCTGTAGAACGTACGGGGGATTGGGGCAGGGGGATTGGGACTGGGGATTGGGACGGGGGATTGGGACGGGGGATTGGGGCGGGGGATTGGGGCGTGGATTGGGACGGGGGATTGGGACGGGGGATTGGGGCGGGGGATTGGGACGGGGGATTGGGGCGGGGGATTGGGACGGGGGATTGGGACGGGGATTGGGACGGGGGATTGGGACGGGGATTGGGGCGGGGGATTGGGACGGGGATTGGGGCGGGGATTGGGACGGGGATTGGGCCGTGGGATTGGGGCGTGGGATTGGGGCGTGGATTGGGGGCGGGGGATTGGGGCGGGGGATTGGGACGGGGGATTGGGGCGGGGATTGGGACGGGGATTGGGGCGGGGATTGGGACGGGGGATTGGGACGGGGATTGGGGCGGGGGATTGGGACGGGGGATTGGGGCGGGGGATTGGGGCGGGGGATTGAGACGGGGATTGGGGCGGGGATTGGGACGGGGGATTTTTTATTTATTTTTTCACCTTTATTTAACCAGGTAGGCAAGTTGAGAACAAGTTCTCATTTATAACTGCGACCTGGCCAAGATAAAGCAAAGCAGTTCGACACATACAACGACACAGAGTTACACATGGAGTAAAACAAACATACAGTCAATAATACACTATAAACAAGTCTATATACGATGTGAGCAAATGAGGTGAGATAAGGGAGGTAAAGGCAAAAAAAGGCCATGGTGGCAAAGTAAATACAATATAGCAAGTAAAACACTGGAATGGTAGATTTGCAGTGGAAGAATGTGCAAAGAAGAACTAGAAATAATGGGGTGCAAAGGAGCAAAATAAATAAATTAATTAATTAAATACAGTAGGGAAAGAGGTAGTTGTTTGGGCTACATTATAGGTGGGCTATGTACAGGTGCAGTAATCTGTGAGCTGCTCTGACAGTTGGTGCTTAAAGCTAGTGAGGGAGATAAGTGTTTCCAGTTTCAGAGATTTTTGTAGTTCGTTCCAGTCATTGGCAGCAGAGAACTGGAAGGAGAGGCGGCCAAAGAAAGAATTGGTTTTGGGGGTGACTAGAGAGATATACCTGCTGGAGCGCATGCTACAGGTGGGAGATGCTATGGTGAACAGCGAGCTGAGATAAGGGGGACTTTACCTAGCAGGGTCTTGTAGATGACATGGAGCCAGTGGGTTTGGCGACGAGTATGAAGCGAGGGTCAGCCAACGAGAGCATACAGTTCGCAATGGTGGGTAGTATATGGGGCTTTGGTGACAAAACGGATTGCACTGTGATAGACTGCATCCAATTTGTTGAGTAGGGTATTGGAGGCTATTTTGTAAATGACATCGCCGAAGTCGAGGATTGGTAGGATAGTCAGTTTTACAAGGGTATGTTTGGCAGCATGAGTGAAGGATGCTTTGTTGCAAAATAGGAAGCCAATTCTAGATTTAACTTTGGATTGGAGATGTTTGATATGGGTCTGGAAGGAGAGTTTACAGTCTAACCAGACACCTAAGTATTTGTAGTTGTCCACGTATTCTAAATCAGAGCCATCCAGAGTAGTGATGTTGGACAGGCGGGTAGGTGCAGGTAGCGATCGGTTGAAGAGCATGCATTTAGTTTTACTTGTATTTAAGAGCAATTGGAGGCCACGGAAGGAGAGTTGTATGGCATTGAAGCTTGCCTGGAGGGTTGTTAACACAGTGTCCAAAGAAGGGCCAGAATATACAGAATGGTGTTGTCTACTACGGATTGGGGCGGGGGATTGGGGCGGGGGATTGGGGTGGGGGCCACAAAAAAAATCCAAAACCATTATAAGCGGCCACATACTTTTGGGAACAGGCAGAACAAGTTAGCATAGATCCAGAGGCAAAAAGAACAATGTCAGACTTTAATTTAATAAGAGAAAAGCTCTGAAATGGAAATCTGAAAATAAAGAGAAGGGAGAGACAGAAAAGCAACGTTTGGGAAATATTTAGTGTAGTTAGAGGATGACAGCAGTGTAGTTAGAGGATGACAGCAGTGTAGTTAGAGGATGACAGCAGTGTAGTTAGAGGATGACAGCAGTGTAGTTAGAGGATGACAGCAGTGTAGTTAGAGGATGACAGCAGTGTAGTTAGAGGATGACTGCAGTGTAGTTAGAGGATGACTGCAGTGTAGTTAGAGGATGACTGCAGTGTAGTTAGAGGATGACAGCAGTGTAGTTAGAGGATGACAGCAGTGTTGGCTATGTTATGTGGTGTAGTAGTTAGAGGATGACAGCAGTGCTGGCTATGTTATGTGGTGTAGTAGTTAGAGGATGACAGCAGTGCTGGCTATGGTATGTGTTGTAGTTAGAAGATGACAGCAGGGCTGGCTATGTTATGTGGTGAAGATGTGAGGAGCAAATTACAAATTAGACCGTCACAACACAAGACATCAGATAGGCCTATTGCACGTCAAGGGAACTGTATCCTACTGGATGGGTTGAATGGAAACTCAAATCTGGACACTGACTGAAGGTCTATAACCTCATAGTTTAATATGAACTCCTGCAGAATTAATAATTTCTTGCAGTAAAATGATACACCAAATGTACGTTTTGACTTGGGAATAGAAGTGGGGAAATATGATTTCTTTCTTTCAGCATCTTGAGAGAATGGGAATGTGCAGTTATGGACTGTCTCTGGAGGTGCTATTTTTATCAGCATCATAAAAACTGATAGTATTTCAATCATAAAATATGCATCCAAGACGAACTGAAAATCTTATCAGAAACATGTTGGTTCGTTTTCACAGATTTCTATTTTATTACAACTAGTCAAACTGGTGCCATTTGCATAGGGGGGGGGGTGCATTTGCATAGAGGGGGGTTGCATTTTCTCCCCGCAAAAGAATCAGAGATGACAGACAAAACTTTACAGATATCAACTCGATTAAAGTATTCATTCTAGGATTTATGACACTATTCCACTTCCTGTCTGAATGTCGTTCCGAAAGTAAACTTCCTGTTGCTCAGGCCCTGAAACCAGGATATGCATATAATTGGTA
Source organism: Oncorhynchus masou masou (assembly GCF_036934945.1). Taxonomy (NCBI): domain Eukaryota; kingdom Metazoa; phylum Chordata; class Actinopteri; order Salmoniformes; family Salmonidae; genus Oncorhynchus; species Oncorhynchus masou. The sequence continues at coordinate 9,730 of NW_027013566.1, read as the reverse complement.
CCATTGGAAAGAAAACACTTTGAAGTTTGTAGAAATGTTAAAATAGTGTAGGATGTCACGTAGAGTAGGCCAGAAGGCTATACTGTAAAACCTAAATTGCTCCCAAGGATGAACCAGACTTGTGGAGGTCTACATTTTTTTCTGAGGTCTTGGCTGATTTATTTAGTTTTTCCCATGATGTCAAGCAAATAGGCACTGAGTTTGAAGGTAGGCCTTGAAATACATCCACAGGTACACCTCCAATTGACTCAAATGATGTCACTAAGCCTATCAGAAGCTTCTAAAGCCATTTAATCATTTTCTGGAATTTTCCAAGATGTTTAAAAGCACAGTGAACTTAGTGTATGACCCACTGGAATTATGATACAGTGAATTATAAGTTAAATAATCTGTCTGTAAGCAATTGTTGGGAAAAATACTTGTAGATGTCCTAACCGACTTGCCAAGACTATAGTTCGGTAACAAGAAATTTGTGGAGTGGTTGAAAAACTAGTTTTAATGACTCCAAACTAAGTGTATGGAAACTACCAACTTCAACTGTATATGTACCTATATGTTTAATATCCATAATTATTACGATTATTTATTTGAATTTCACCGGAAGTTGTCTTGCTAACGGCATGCCTAGCCCTTGCCTAGTTAAATATAAATATAAAGGTTAAATATATAAAGGTTAAATAAAAAATACAAAAATATAGACAAGTCGACTAACAAACAGCCTACCAAGATGTTGGAAATGATAAGCAGAAGCATATCTTAATGAGTCCCCAACAAATCCTGCACCCCCTGTCAGAAAGATCCTGCACCCCATGTCAGATAGATCCTGCACCCCCTGTCAAATAGATCCTGCACCCCCTGTCAAATAGATCCTGCACCCCCTGTCAGATAGATCCTGCACCCCTGTCAAATAGATCCTGCACCCCCTGTCAAATAGATCCTGCACCCCATGTCAGATAGATCCTGCACCCCTGTCAAATAGATCCTGCACCCCCTGTCAAATAGATCCTGCACCCCCTGTCAGATAGATCCTGCACCCCCTGTCAAATAGATCCTGCACCCCCTGTCAAATAGATCCTGCACCCCCTGTCAGATAGATCCTGCACCCCCTGTCAAATAGATCCTGCATCCCCTGTCAAATAGATCCTGCACCCCTGTCAAATAGATCCTGCACCCCATGTCAAATAGATCCTGCACCCCCTGTCAATAGATCCTGCACCCTCTGTCAAATAGATCCTGCACCCCTGTCAAATAGATCCTGCACCCCTGTCAAATAGATCCTGCATCCCCTGTCAAATAGATCCTGCATCCCCTGTCAGATAGATCCTGCACCCCATGTCAAATAGATCCTGCACCCCTGTCAAATAGATCCTGCACCCCCTGTCAAATAGATCCTGCACCCCCTGTCAAATAGATCCTGCACCCCCTGTCAAATAGATCCTGCACCCCCTGTCAAATAGATCCTGCACCCCCTGTCAAATAGATCCAGCACCCCTGTCAAATAGATCCTGCACCCCCTGTCAGAAAACCCCATTATGCTATCTGTAGTCTCTAGCACATTTTCTATATTTGCTGGTTAGTGTCGGCCTATTTTCACTTTCTCACATATAGTCGTCAGCTTGCAGATGGGTTATTAGTAATTGAACAAACAGCTGAGCCATGCACAACTAGTGTTCTTCAGTGGTACCCACTAATGAGGATGTTGCTACCTGTTAACCCCTTTCAGTCCAAACTCCTCCTTTGCCCGTTGAGTTGAGTTGAGTGTTGGCTACAGCTGACTAGGGGGCAGGTTAGAGTGTAGGGGCGGCAGGTAGACTAGTGGTTAGAGTGTAGGGGAGGCAGGTAGACTAGTGGTTAGAGTGTAGGGGAGGCAGGTAACCTAGTGGTTAGAGTGTAGGGGAGGCAGGTAGACTAGTGGTTAGAGTGTAGAGGAGGCAGGTAGACTAGTGGTTAGAGTGTAGGGGAGGCAGGTAGACTAGTGGTTAGAGTGTAGAGGAGGCAGGTAGACTAGTGGTTAGAGTGTAGGGGAGGCAGGTAGACTAGTGGTTAGAGTGTAGGGGAGGCAGGTAGACTAGTGGTTAGAGTGTAGGGGAGGCAGGTAGACTAGTGGTTAGAGTGTAGGGGCGGCAGGTAGACTAGTGGTTAGAGTGTAGAGGAGACAGGTAGCCTAGTGGTTAGAGTGTAGGGGAGGCAGGTAGACTAGTGGTTAGAGTGTAGAGGAGGCAGGTAGACTAGTGGTTAGAGTGTAGGGGAGGCAGGTAGACTAGTGGTTAGAGTGTAGAGGAGGCAGGTAGACTAGTGGTTAGAGTGTAGGGGAGGCAGGTAGACTAGTGGTTAGAGTGTAGAGGAGGCAGGTAGACTAGTGGTTAGAGTGTAGAGGAGGCAGGTAGTCTAGTGGTTAGAGTGTAGGGGAGGCAGGTAGTCTAGTGGTTAGAGTGTAGAGGAGGCAGGTAGACTAGTGGTTAGAGTGTAGGGGAGGCAGGTAGTCTAGTGGTTAGAGTGTAGGGGAGGCAGGTAGTCTAGTGGTTAGAGTGTAGAGGAGGCAGGTAGACTAGTGGTTAGAGTGTAGGGGAGGCAGGTAGACTAGTGGTTAGAGTGTAGGGGAGGCAGGTAACCTAGTGGTTAGAGTGTAGGGGAGGCAGGTAGACTAGTGGTTAGAGTGTTGAGGAGGCAGGTAGACTAGTGGTTAGAGTGTAGAGGAGGCAGGTAGACTAGTGGTTAGAGTGTAGGGGAGGCAGGTAGACTAGTGGTTAGAGTGTAGGGGAGGCAGGTAGACTAGTGGTTAGAGTGTAGAGGAGGCAGGTAACCTAGTGGTTAGAGTGTAGGGGAGGCAGGTAGACTAGTGGTTAGAGTGTAGAGGAGGCAGGTAGACTAGTGGTTAGGAGTGTAGAGGAGGCAGGTAGTCTAGTGGTTAGAGTGTAGAGGAGGCAGGAGTCTAGTGGTTAGGAGTGTAGAGGAGGCAGGTAGACTAGTGGTTAGAGGTAGAGGAGGCAGGTAGCCTAGTGGGTTAGAGTGTAGAGGAGGCAGGTAGCCTAGTGGTTAGAGTGTAGAGGAGGCAGGTAGTCTAGTGGTTAGAGTGTAGAGGAGGCAGGTAGCCTAGTGGTTAGAGTGTAGGGACGGCAGGTAGCCTAGTGGTTAGAGTGTAGAGGAGGCAGGTAGTCTAGTGGTTGGGAGTGTAGAGGAGGCAGGTAGACTAGTGGTTAGAGGTAGGGGTGGCAGGTAGCCTAGTGGTTAGAGTGTAGGGGCGGCAGGTAGTCTAGTGGTTAGAGTGTAGAGGAGGTAGGTAGTCTAGTGGTTAGAGTGTAGGGGCGGCAGGTAGACTAGTGGTTAGAGGTGTAGGGGCGGCAGGTGACTATGGTTAGAGTGTAGGGGAGGCAGGTAGACTAGTGGTTAGAGTGTTGAGGAGCAGGTAGACTAGTGGTTAGAGTGTAGAGGCAGGTAGACTAGTGGTTAGAGTGTAGGGGAGGCAGGTAGACTATATGTTAGAGGTAGGGGGAGGCAGGTAGACTAGTGGTTAGAGTGTAGGGAGGCAGGTAGTCTAGTGGTTAGAGTGTAGGGGAGGTAGTCTAGTGGTTAGAGTGTAGAGGAGGCAGGTAGACTAGTGGTTAGAGTGTAGGGGAGGCAGGTGTTCAGTGGTTAGAGTGTAGGGGAGGCAGGTGGTCTAGTGGTTAGAGTGTAGAGGAGGCAGGTAGACTAGTGGGTTAGGATGTAGGAGGAGGTAGACTAGTGGTTAGAGTGTAGGGGAGGCAGGTAACCTAGTAAGGAGTGTAGGGGAGGCAGGTAGACTAGTAAGAGTTAGAGTGTTGAGGAGGCAGGTAGACTAGTGGTTAGAGTGTAGAGGAGGCAGGTAGACTAGTGGTTAGAGTGTAGGGAGGCAGGTAGACTAGTGGTTAGAGTGTAGGGGAGGCATTTAGACTAGTGGTTAGAGTGTAGGAGGCAGGTAACCTAGTGGTTAGAGTGTAGGGGAGGCAGGTAGACTAGTGGTTAGAGTGTAGAGGAGGCAGGTAGACTAGTGGTTAGAGTGTAGAGGAGGCAGGTAGTCTAGTGGTTAGAGTGTAGGGGAGGCAGGTAGACTAGTGGTTAGAGTGTAGAGGAGGTAGGTAGTCTAGTGGTTAGAGTGTAGGGGGAGGCAGGTAGACTAGTGGTTAGAGTGTTGAGGGGAGGTAGACTAGTGGTTAGAGTGTAGAGGGAGGCAGGTAGACTAGTGGTTAGAAGTGTAGGGAGCAGGTAGACTAGTGGTTAGAGGTAGGGGAGGCAGGTAGACTAGTGGTTAGAGTGTAGGGGAGGCAGGTAGTCTAGTGGTTAGAGTGTAAGGGGAGGCAGGTAGTCTAGTGGTTAGAGTGTAGAGGAGGCAGGTAGACTAGTGGTTAGAGTGTAGGGGAGGCAGGTAGTCTAGTGGTTAGAGTGTAGGGGAGGCAGGTAGTCTAGTGGTTAGAGTGTAGAGGAGGCAGGTAGACTAGTGGTTAGAGTGTAGGGGAGGCAGGTAGACTAGTGGTTAGAGTGTAGGGAGGCAGGTAACCTAGTGGTTAGAGTGTAGGGGGAGGCAGGTAGACTAGTGGTTAGAGTGTTGAGGAGGTAGACTAGTGGTTAGAGGTAGAGGAGGCAGGTAGATCAGTGGTTAGAGTGTAGGGGAGGTAGGTAGACTAGTGGTTAGAGTGTAGGGGAGGCAGGTAGACTAGTGGTTAGAGTGGAGGAGGAAGGTAATTCCAGTGGTTAGAGTGTAGGGAGGCAGGTAGACTAGTGGCTAGAGTGTAGAGGAGGCAGGTAGACTAGTGGTTAGAGTGTAGAGGAGGCAGGTAGTCTAGTGGTTAGAGTGTAGGGGAGGCAGGTAGACTAGTGGTTAGAGTGTAGAGGAGGTAGGTAGTCTAGTGGTTAGAGTGTAGGGGAGGCAGGTAGACTAGTGGTTAGAGTGTAGAGGAGGTAGGTAGTCTAGTGGTTAGAGTGTAGGGGCGGCAGGTAGTCTAGTGGTTAGAGTGTAGGGGCGGCAGGTAGTCTAGTGGTTAGAGTGTAGAGGAGGTAGGTAGTCTAGTGGTTAGAGTGTAGGGGCGGCAGGTAGACTAGTGGTTAGAGTGTAGGGGCGGCAGGTAGTCTAGTGGTTAGAGTGTAGGGGAGGCAGGTAGACTAGTGGTTAGAGTGTAGGGGAGGCAGGTAGCCTAGTGGTTAGAGTGTAGGGGCGGCAGGTAGTCTAGTGGTTAGAGTGTAGAGGAGGTAGGTAGTCTAGTGGTTAGAGTGTAGGGGCGGCAGGTAGACTAGTGGTTAGAGTGTAGGGGCGGCAGGGTAGTCTAGTGGTTAGAGTGTAGGGGCGGCAGGTAGACTAGTGGTTAGAGTGTAGGGGAGGCAGGTAGTCTAGTGGTTAGAGTGTAGAGGAGGTAGGTAGTCTAGTGGTTAGAGTGTAGGGGAGGCAGGTAGACTAGTGGTTAGAGTGTAGAGGAGGTAGGTAGTCTAGTGGTTAGGAGTGTAGGGGCGGCAGGTAGTCTAGTGGTTAGAGTGTAGGGGCGGCAGGTAGTCTAGTGGTTAGAGTGTAGAGGAGGTAGGTAGTCTAGTGGTTAGAGTGTAGGGGCGGCAGGTAGACTAGTGGTTAGAGTGTAGGGGCGGCAGGGTAGTCTAGTGGTTAGAGTGTAGGGGCGGCAGGTAGACTAGTGGTTAGAGTGTAGGGGAGGCAGGTAGTCTAGTGGTTAGAGTGTAGGGACGGCAGGTAGACTAGTGGTTAGAGTGTAGGGGAGGCAGGTAGACTAGTGGTTAGAGTGTAGGGGAGGCAGGTAGACTAGTGGTTAGAGTGTAGGGGAGGCAGGTAGACTAGTGGTTAGGAGTGTAGGGGAGGCAGGTAGACTAGTGGTTAGAGTGTAGGGGAGGCAGGTAGACTAGTGGTTAGAGTGTAGGGGCGGTAGGTAGACTAGTGGTTAGAGGTAGAGGAGGCAGGTAGACTAGTGGTTAGGGGAGTGTAGGGGAGGCAGGTAGACTAGTGGTTAGAGTGTAGAGGAGGCAGGTAGACTAGTGGTTAGAGTGTAGGGGGAGGCAGGTAGACTAGTGGTTAGAGTGTGGAGGAGGCAGGTAGACTAGTGGTTAGAGTGTAGGGGAGGCAGGTAGACTAGTGGTTAGAGTGTAGAGGAGGCAGGTAGACTAGTGGTTAGAGTGTAGAGGAGGCAGGTAGTCTAGTGGTTAGAGTGTAGGGGAGGCAGGTAGTCTAGTGGTTAGAGTGTGAGGAGGCAGGTAGACTAGTGGTTAGAGTGTAGGAGGCAGGTAGTCTAGTGGTTAGAGTGTAGGGGGAGGCAGGTAGTCTAGTGGTTAGAGTGTAGAGGAGGCAGGGTAGACTAGTGGTTAGAGTGTAGGGGATGCAGGTAGACTAGTGGTTAGAGTGTAGGGGAGGCAGGTAACCTAGTGGTTAGAGTGTAGGGGAGGCAGGTAGACTAGTGGTTAGAGTGTTGAGGAGGCAGGTAGACTAGTGGTTAGAGTGTAGAGGAGGCAGGTAGACTAGTGGTTAGAGTGTAGGGGAGGCAGGTAGTCTAGTGGTTAGGTGTAGGAGGAGGCAGGTAGACTAGTGGTTAGAGTGTAGGGGAGGCAGGTAGACTAGTGGTTGGGAGTGTGGGAGGCAGGTAGACTAGGGGTTAGAGTGTAGAGGAGGCAGGTAGACTAGTGGTTAGGTGTAGGGGAGGCAGGTAGTCTAGTGGTTAGAGTGTAGAGGGAGGCAGGTAGTCTAGTGGTTAGAGTGTAAGGGGAGGCAGGTAGTCTAGTGGTTAGAGTGTAGAGGAGGCAGGTAGACTAGTGGTTAGAGTGTAGGGGAGGCAGGTAGTCTAGTGGTTAGGGGGAGTGTAGGGAGGCAGGTAGTCTAGTGGTTAGAGTGTAGAGGAGGCAGGTAGACTAGTGGTTAGAGTGTAGGGGAGGCAGGTAGACTAGTGGTTAGAGTGTAGGGGAGGCAGGTAGACTAGTGGTTAGAGTGTAGAGGAGGCAGGTAACCTAGTGGTTAGAGTGTAGGGGAGGCAGGTAGACTAGTGGTTAGAGTGTAGAGGAGGCAGGTAGACTAGTGGTTAGAGTGTAGAGGAGGCAGGTAGTCTAGTGGTTAGAGTGTAGGGGAGGCAGGTAGACTAGTGGTTAGAGTGTAGAGGAGGTAGGTAGTCTAGTGGTTAGAGTGTAGGGGAGGCAGGTAGACTAGTGGTTAGAGTGTAGAGGAGGTAGGTAGTCTAGTGGTTAGAGTGTAGAGGCGGCAGGTAGCCTAGTGGTTAGAGTGTATGGGCGGCAGGTAGTCTAGTGGTTAGAGTGTAGGGGAGGCAGGTAGACTAGTGGTTAGAGTGTAGGGGCGGCAGGTAGCCTAGTGGTTAGAGTGTAGGGGCGGCAGGTAGTCTAGTGGTTAGAGTGTAGAGGAGGTAGGTAGTCTAGTGGTTAGAGTGTAGGGGCGGCAGGTAGACTAGTGGTTAGAGTGTAGGGGCGGCAGGTAGTCTAGTGGTTAGAGTGTAGGGGAGGCAGGTAGCCTAGTGGTTAGAGTGTAGGGGCGGCAGGTAGCCTAGTGGTTAGAGTGTAGGGGCTGCAGGTAGTCTAGTGGTTAGAGTGTAGAGGAGGTAGGTAGTCTAGTGGTTAGAGTGTAGGGGCGGCAGGTAGACTAGTGGTTAGAGTGTAGGGGCGGCAGGGTAGTCTAGTGGTTAGAGTGTAGGGGCGGCAGGTAGACTAGTGGTTAGAGTGTAGGGGAGGCAGGTAGTCTAGTGGTTAGAGTGTAGAGGAGGTAGGTAGTCTAGTGGTTAGAGTGTAGGGGAGGCAGGTAGACTAGTGGTTAGAGTGTAGAGGAGGTAGGTAGTCTAGTGGTTAGAGTGTAGGGGCGGCAGGTAGTCTAGTGGTTAGAGTGTAGGGGCGGCAGGTAGTCTAGTGGTTAGAGTGTAGAGGAGGTAGGTAGTCTAGTGGTTAGAGTGTAGGGGCGGCAGGTAGACTAGTGGTTAGAGTGTAGGGGCGGCAGGGTAGTCTAGTGGTTAGAGTGTAGGAGGCGGCAGGTAGACTAGTGGTTAGGAGTGTAGGGGAGGCAGGTAGTCTAGTGGTTAGAGTGTAGGGGCGGCAGGTAGCCTAGTGGTTAGAGTGTAGGGGCGGCAGGTAGCCTAGTGGTTAGAGTGTAGGGGAGGCAGGTAGTCTAGTGGTTAGAGTGTAGGGGAGGCAGGTAGTCTAGTGGTTAGAGTGTAGGGGCGGCAGGTAGCCTAGTGGTTAGAGTGTAGGGGTGGCAGGTAGACTAGTGGTTAGAGTGTAGGGGCGGCAGGTAGACTAGTGGTTAGAGTGTAGGGGCGGCAGGGTAGCCTAGTGGTTAGAGTGGAGGGGCGGCAGGGTAGACTAGTGGTTAGAGTGTAGGGGCGGTAGGTAGTCTAGTGGTTAGAGTGTAGAGGCGGTAGGTAGACTAGTGGTTAGAGTGTAGGGGCGGTAGGTAGTCTAGTGGTTAGAGTGTAGAGGCGGCAGGTAGACTAGTGGTTAGAGTGTAGGGGCGGCAGGTAGACTAGTGGTTAGGAGTGTAGGGGCGGCAGGTAGACTAGTGGTTAGAGTGAACCATCAGATCCTCCTCTCCACCCTCTCCGAGTTGGGCATCTCCGGCGCGGCCCACGCTTGGATTGCGTCCCTACCTGACAGGTCGCTCCTACCAGGTGGCGTGGCGAGAATCTGTCTCCTCGCCACGCGCTCTCACCACTGGTGTCCCCCAGGGCTCTGTTCTAGGCCCTCTCCTATTCTCGCTATACACCAAGTCACTTGGCTCTGTCATAACCTCACATGGTCTCTCCTATCATTGCTATGCAGACGACACACAATTAATCTTCTCCTTTCCCCCTTCTGATGACCAGGTGGCGAATCGCATCTCTGCATGTCTGGCAGACATATCTGTGTGGATGACGGATCACCACCTCAAGCTGAACCTCGGCAAGACGGAGCTGCTCTTCCTCCCGGGGAAGGACTGCCCGCTCCATGACCTCGCCATCACGGTTGACAACTCCGTTGTGTCGTCCTCCCAGAGCGCTAAGAACCTTGGCGTGATCCTGGACAACACCCTGTCGTTCTCAACCAACATCATGGCGGTGGCCCGTTCCTGTAGGTTCATGCTCTACAACATCCGCAGAGTACGACCCTGCCTCACACAGGAAGCGGCGCAGGTCCTAATCCAGGCACTTGTCTTTTCCCGTCTGGATTACTGCAACTCGCTGTTGGCTGGGCTCCCTGCCTGTGCCATTAAACCCCTACAACTCATCCAGAACGCCGCAGCCCGTCTGGTGTTCAACCTTCCCAAGTTCTCTCACGTCACCCCGCTCCTCCGCTCTCTCCACTGGCTTCCAGTTGAAGCTCGCATCCGCTACAAGACCATGGTGCTTGCCTACGGAGCTGTGAGGGGAACGGCACCGCAGTACCTCCAGGCTTCTGATCAGGCCCTACACCCAAGCAAGGGCACTGCGTTCATCCACCTCTGGCCTGCTCGCCTCCCTACCATTGAGGAAGTACAGTTCCCGCTCAGCCCAGTCAAAACTGTTCGCTGCTCTGGCCCCCCAATGGTGGAACAAACTCCCTCACGACGCCAGGACAGCGGAGTCAATCACCACCTTCCGGAGACACCTGAAACCCCACCTCTTCAAGGAATACCTAGGATAAGATAAGTAATCCTTCTCACCCCCCCTTAATGATTTAGATGCACTATTGTAAAGTGGCTGTTCCACTGGATGTCAGAAGGTGAATTCACCAATTTGTAAGTCGCTCTGGATAAGAGCGTCTGCTAAATGACTTA
>NW_027013565.1:402307-404425 GCF_036934945.1 Oncorhynchus masou masou | reverse complement strand
CATGATGTTTAACATCACAGTGTAAACAGCATCTCCCACCTCATGATGCATCACAGTGGAAACAGCATCTCCCAACTCATGATGTTTAACATCAAAGTGTAAACAGCATCTCCCAACTCATGATGTTTTTAACATCAAAGTGAAACAGCATCTCCCAACTCATCATGCATCACAGTGGAAACAGCATCTCCCAACTCATGATGTTTAACATCAAAGTGTAAACAGCATCTCCCACATCATGATGCATCACAGTGGAAACAGCATCTCCCAACTCATGATGTTTAACATCACAGTGGAAACAGCATCTCCACCTCATGATGCATCACAGTGGAAACAGCATCTCCCACCTCATGATGTTTAACATCACAGTGGAAACAGCATCTCCCAACTCATGATGCATCACAGTGGAAACAGCATCTCCCAACTCATGATGTTTAACATCACAGTGGAAACAGCATCTCCCAACTCATGATGCATCACAGTGGAAACAGCATCTCCCAACTCATGATGTTTATGATGCATCACAGTGGAAACAGCATCTCCCAACTCATGATGCATCACAGTGGAAACAGCATCTCCCAACTCATGATGTTTAACATCACAGTGTAAACAGCATCTCCCACCTCATGATGTTTAACATCACAGTGGAAACAGCATCTCTCAACTCATGATGCATCACAGTGAAAACAGCATCTCCCAACTCATGATGTTTAACATCACAGTGGAAACAGCATCTCCCAACTCATGATGCATCACAGTGGAAACAGCATCTCCCAACTCATGATGTTTAACATCACAGTGGAAACAACATCTCCCAACTCATGATGCATCACAGTGGAAACAGCATCTCTCAACTCATGATGTTTAACATCACAGTGGAAACAGCATCTCCCAACTCATGATGCATCACAGTGGAAACAGCATCTCCCAACTCATGATGTTTAACATCACAGTGGAAAACAGCATCTCCCAACTCATGATGCATCACAGTGGAAACAGCATCTCCCAACTCATGATGTTTAACATCACAGTGTAAACAGCATCTCCCAACTCATGATGTTTAACATCACAGTGTAAACAGCATCTCCCAACTCATGATGTTTAACATCACAGTGGAAACAGCATCTCCCAACTCATGATGCATCACAGTGTAAACAGCATCTCCCAACTCATGATGTTTAACATCACAGTGGAAACAGCATCTCCCAACTCATGATGCATCACAGTGAAAACAGCATCTCCCAACTCATGATGCATCACAGTGGAAACAGCATCTCCCAACTCATGATGTTTAACATCACAGTGGAAACAGCATCTCCCAACTCATGATGTTTAACATCAAAGTGTAAACAGCATCTCCCAACTCATGATGTTTAACATCACAGTGGAAACAGCATCTCCCAACTCATGATGCATCACAGTGGAAACAGCATCTCCACCTCATGATGCATCATAGTGGAAACAGCATCTCCCACCTCATGATGTTTAACATCACAGTGGAAACAGCATCTCCCAACTCATGATGTTTAACATCACAGTGGAAACAGCATCTCCCACCTCATGATGCATCACAGTGGAAACAGCATCTCCCAACTCATGATGTTTAACATCACAGTGGAAACAGCATCCCCCACCTCATGATGCATCACAGTGGAAACAGCATCTCCCAACTCATGATGTTTAACATCACAGTGGAAACAGCATCTCCCAACTCATGATGTTTAACATCACAGTGTAAACAGCATCTCCCACCTCATGATGTTTAACATCACAGTGGAAACAGCATCTCCCAACTCATGATGTTTAACATCACAGTGTAAACAGCATCTCCCACCTCATGATGTTTAACATCACAGTGGAAACAGCATCTCCCCAACTCATGATGTTTAACATCACAGTGGAAACAGCATCTCCCACCTCATGATGCATCACAGTGGAAACAGCATCTCCCAACTCATGTTTAACATCACAGTGGAAACAGCATCTCCCAACTCATGATGTTTAACATCACAGTGGAAACAGCATCTCCCACCTCATGATGTTTAACATCAAAGTGTAAACAGCATCTCCCACCTCATGATGCATCATAGTGGAAACAGCATCTCCCACCTCATGATG
>NW_027013565.1:389807-397307 GCF_036934945.1 Oncorhynchus masou masou | reverse complement strand
TTTTATTCCATTTTATTTTATTTTATTCCATTTTTTTACATTTTTTATTTATTTCATTTTATTTTGTTTATTTTATTTTATTTCATTTATTTTATTCCATTTTATTTTATTTATTTATTTCATTTTATTTCATTTCATTTATTTTATTTCATTTATTTTATTCCATTTTATTTTATTTTATTTATTTATTTCATTTTATTTTGTTTATTTTATTTTATTTCATTTTATTTCGTTTATTTTATTTCATTTTATTTTATTTTATTTCATTTTATTTTATTTCATTTAGCAGGAGTGGGCACTGTATCAATACATCAAATACACATAAAAACACATCACTATAATGAAATATGTGGATCGATGTATAGACTATACTAATGTATTGTATATCCCAGGTCTGTATATCAAATATACATAGAAATCAAGACAAAATATCTTAAATGAATACACAACCATTTAAACTATTGGATCAGCACGAAAAGCAGAAAAACGTATTTTACTTCCTGATCTTAAAAAGTACGTTACAGTCTCCTTCCAATCTTTCTCACGCGGGTACAGGACTCCTCGTGACCCTCTCCCGGTCAATCTCAGCAATAATCTCATCCAAATCAATATACTTGGACTACGTTTTAGCTTTTCCAGTGTTAGTTGTCATGTTGTGCTTTTTGAATTTGCTGAACATTTTGTAGAACTGATCTAGCTATGCGTAATACTACATCCTCTTCGTTCTGTTGAAGTGAACACCGCCCGTCTCATTAACTATCTAGCTAGCTTTGTTTCAAAACAATAGGTGGTCATAGTTACTGTAATAGCTACTGTAAATTGACACAGCAAGTCTGGAACCAACAGGACCCTGAACAGCTTCTACATATATACCTAAATTACCTTGTACCTCTCTGCATATAGACTAGGTACTGGTACCCCGTGTATATAACCTAGTTATCATTACTCAGGACTGGTCTGTGTATATAACCTAGTTAACATTACTCAGTACTGGCACCCTGTGTATATAACCTAGTTATCATTACTCAGTACTGGTACCCTGTGTATATAACCTAGTTATCATTACTCAGTACTGGTACCCTGTGTATATAACCTAGTTAACATTACTCAGTACTGGCACCCTGTGTATATAACCTAGTTATCATTACTCAGTACTGGTACCCTGTGTATATAACCTAGTTATCATTACTCAGTACTGGTACCCTGTGTATATAACCTAGTTGTCATTACTCAGTACTGGTCTGTGTATATAACCTAGTTAACATTACTCAGGACTGGTCTGTGTATATAACCTAGTTAACATTACTCAGTACTGGCACCCTGTGTATATAACCAAGTTATCATTACTCAGTACTGGCACCCTGTGTTAACCAAGTTATCATTACTCAGTACTGGTACCCTGTGTATATAACCTAGTTATCATTACTCAGTACTGGTCTGTGTATATAACCTAGTTAACATTACTCAGTACTGGCACCCTGTGTATATAACCTAGTTAACATTACTCAGTACTGGTACCCTGTGTATATAACCTAGTTACCATTACTCAGTACTGGTACCCTGTGTATATAACCAAGTTATCATTACTCAGTACTGGCACCCTGTGTATATAACCAAGTTATCATTACTCAGTACTGGTACCCGTGTATATAACCTAGTTATCATTACTCAGGACTGGTCTGTGTATATAACCTAGTTATCATTACTCAGTACTGGTACCCTGTGTATATAACCTAGTTATCATTACTCAGTACTGGTACCCTGTGTATATAACCTAGTTATCATTACTTAGTACTGGTACCCTGTGTATATAGCCTAGTTATCATTACTCAGTACTGGTACCCTGTGTATGTAACCTAGTTATCATTACTCAGTACTGGTACCCTGTGTATATAACGTAGTTATCATTACTCAGGACTGGTACCCTGTGTATATAACCTAGTTATCGTGACTCAGTACTGGTACCCTGTGTATATAACCTAGTTATCACTGTTTGTCTACACCTGTTGCTTACGAAAGCATGTGACAAATAACAATTGATTACATTCCCCCCACACACACAAACAGAGAAGGAGCACAGATTGAATTAAGTTGTGTTAGAACAGGGGACTGAAACGGGCAGATTGAAATATACCAGGCATGCTGAGGCTGTAATCTGTGTGTGTTGGATCTGATGTCGGTAATTTTCTGGCCCATCGTCATTTCATGCCAATTTGGCTTGATTTCTGCTGGGGCTTGAGGGAGGAAGGGAGGCAGGGAGGGAGGGAGTGAGTGTTTGTCTTAGATCAGTAAAAGTCCTGGGGGAGGAGGGAGGGAGTGTTTGTCTTAGATCAGTATAAATCCTGGGGAGGTAGGGAGTGTTTGTCTTAGATCAGTACAATATCCTGGAGGAGGAGGGAGGGTCTTAGATCAGTATAAATCCTGGGGGAGGTAGGGAGGGTCTTAGATCAGTATAAATCCTGGGGGAGGGAGGGTCTTAGATCAGTATAAATCCTGGGGGGAGGGAGGGTCTTAGATCAGTATAAATCCTGGGGGGGGAGGGAGGGTCTTAGATCAGTATAAATCCTGGGGGAGGGGAGGGTCTTAGATCAGTATAAATCCTGGGGGGGGAGGGAGGGTCTTAGATCAGTATAAATCCTGGGGGAGGGAGGGTCTTAGATCAGTATAAATCCTGGGGGGGGAGGGAGGGTCTTAGATCAGTATAAATCCTGGGGGGGGAGGGAGGGTCTTAGATCAGTATAAATCCTGGGGGGAGGGAGGGTCTTAGATCAGTATAAATCCTGGGGAGGGAGGGTCTTAGATCAGTATAAATCCTGGGGGGGGAGGGAGGGTCTTAGATCAGTATAAATCCTGGGGGATGGAGGGAGGGTCTTAGATCAGTATAAATCCTGGGGAGGGAGGGTCTTAGATCAGTATAAATCCTGGAGGAGGGAGGGAGGGTCTTAGATCAGTATAAATCCTGGGGGAGGGAGGGTCTTAGATCAGTATAAATCCTGGGGGAGGGAGGGAGGGTCTTAGATCAGTATAAATCCTGGGGGAGGGAGGGAGGGCCATAGATCAGTATAAATCCTGGGGGAGGGAGGGTCTTAGATCAGTATAAATCCTGGGGGGGAGGGAGGGTCTTAGATCAGTATAAATCCTGGGGAGGAGGGCCTTAGATCAGTATAAATCCTGGGGGATGGAGGGTCTTAGATCAGTATAAATCCTGGGGGAGGGAGGGAGGGTCTTAGATCAGTATAAATCCTGGGGAGGAAGGGTCTTAGATCAGTATAAATCCTGGGGGAGGAGGGCCTTAGATCAGTATAAATCCTGGGGGGGGAGGGTCTTAGATCAGTATAAATCCTGGAGGAGGGAGGAGGGTCTTAGATCAGTATAAATCCTGGGGGAGGGAGGGAGGGTCTTAGATCAGTATAAATCCTGGGGGATGGAGGAGGGTCTTAGATCAGTATAAATCCTGGGGGGGAGGGTCTTAGATCAGTATAAATCCTGGGGGAAGGATGGAGGGTCTTAGATCAGTATAAATCCTGGGGGAGGGAGGGTCTTAGATCAGTATAAATCCTGGGGGAGGGAGGATCTTAGATCAGTATAAATCCTGGGGGAAGGATGGATGGTCTTAGATCAGTATAAATCCTGGGGGAGGGAGGAGTGTTTGTCTTAGATCAGTATAAATCCTGGGGGATGGAGGGAGGATCTTAGATCAGTATAAATCCTGGGGGAGGGAGGGTCTTAGATCAGTATAAATCCTGGGGGAGGGAGGGTCTTAGATCAGTATAAATCCTGGGGGAGGGAGGGAGGGTCTTAGATCAGTATAAATCCTGGGGGAAGGATGGAGGGTCTTAGATCAGTATAAATCCTGGGGGAGGGAGGGTCTTAGATCAGTATAAATCCTGGGGGAGGGAGAGTCTTAGATCAGTATAAATCCTGGGGAGGGAGGGAGGGTCTTAGATCAGTATAAATCCTGGGGGAAGGATGGAGGGTCTTAGATCAGTATAAATCCTGGGGGAGGGAGGGTCTTAGATCAGTATAAATCCTGGGGGAGGGAGAGTCTTAGATCAGTATAAATCCTGGGGAGGGAGGGAGGGTCTTAGATCAGTATAAATCCTGGGGGAGGGAGGGTCTTAGATCAGTATAAATCCTGGGGGAGGGAGGGAGGGTCTTAGATCAGTATAAATCCTGGGGGAGGGAGGGTCTTAGATCAGTATAAATCCTGGGGGAGGGAGGGTCTTAGATCAGTATAAATCCTGGGGGAGGGAGGGTCTTAGATCAGTATAAATCCAGGGGGAGGGAGGGTCTTAGATCAGTATAAATCCTGGGGGTGGGAGGGAGGGTCTTAGATCAGTATAAATCCTGGGGGAGGGAGGGTCTTAGATCAGTATAAATCCTGGGGGATGGAGGGAGGGCCTTAGATCAGTATAAATCCTGGGGGAGGGAGGGAGGGCCTTAGATCAGTATAAATCCTGGGGGATGGAGGGAGGGCCTTAGATCAGTATAAATCCTGGGGGAGGAGGGAGGGTCTTAGATCAGTATAAATCCTGGGGAGGGAGGGAGGGTCTTAGATCAGTATAAATCCTGGGGGATGGAGGGAGGGTCTTAGATCAGTATAAATCCTGGGGGAGGGAGGGAGGGTCTTAGATCAGTATAAATCCTGGGGGAGGAGGGAGGGTCTTAGATCAGTATAAATCCTGGGGGAGGGAGGATCTTAGATCAGTATAAATCCTGGGGGAGGGAGGGTCTTTGATCAGTATAAATCAGATCAGTGTAAATCCAGCATTGAACCTCAGACTATCAACTGAAACCAAATTAAGTTAGAAATTATCATTTTTTACCTTTATTTAACTAGGCAAGTCAGTTAAGAACAAATTCTTATTTTCTTGACAGCCTAGGAACAGTGGGTTAACTGTCTTGTTCAGGGGAACAGTGGGTTAACTGCCTTGTTCAGGGGAACAGTGGGTTAACTGCCTTGTTCAGGTGAACAGTGGGTTAACTGCCTTGTTCAGGGGAACAGTGGTTTAACTGCCTTGTTCAGGGAACAGTGGGGTTAACTGCCTTGTTCAGGGGAACAGTGGGATAACTGCCTTGTTCAGGAGAACAGTGGGTTAACTGCCTTGTTCAGGGGAACAGTGGGTTAACTGCCTTGTTCAGGGAACAGTGGGTTAACTGCCTTGTTCAGGGGAACAGTGGGTTAACTGCCTTGTTCAGGGGAACAGTGGGTTAACTGCCTTGTTCAAGGGCAGAACGACAGACTTTTACCTTGTCAGCTCGGCGATTCAATCTAACAACCTATTGGTTATTGGCCCAACACTTAACCACTAGGCTACCTGCCGCTCTACACTCTAACCACTAGGCTACCCGCCGCCTCTACACTCTAACCACTAGGCTACCTGACACCCCAGGTAGGAGGTTAATTGTTTTATAATGGCGACTGCATGCTATTTGCAGAGGTACAGACAGTGTGTAGTTGTGTGTGTTGTGTGTAGTTGTGTTGCGTGTAGTTGTATTGTGTCTGGTTGTGTTGTGTGTGGTTGTGTTGTGTGTAGTTGTGTTGTGTGTGGTTGTGTTGTGTGTAGTTGTGCTGTGTGTGTGTTATGTAACTCATGATGTCATAGGAGAGTGACCCAGCCCAGAGAACACACAGCAGTGGACAGAATGATTCACACTTCACCCCACTGTCACACACACACACACACACACACACACACACACACACACACACACACACACACACACACAAACACACAATCCAGTTTCGACCAAACATCGTTCTGAATGCTCTATCTGGAAAATCTTCTGCACCTGATTGAATAAGTAGTTCCACCCTGCTGTATCTTCAGCTTGGACCACCTGATTGAATAAGTAGTTCTGCTGTATCTTCAGCTTGGACCACCTGATTGAATAAGTTGTCCCACCCTGCTGTATCTTCAGCTTGGACCACCAGATTGAATAAGTAGTTCCACCCTGCTGTATCTTCAGCTTGGACCACCTGATTGAATAAGTTGTCCCACCCTGCTGTATCTTCAGCTTGGACCACCTTATTGAAAAAGTAGTTCCACCCTGCTGTATCTTCAGCTTGGACCACCAGATTGAATAAGTAGTTCCACCCTGCTGTATCTTCAGCTTGGACCACCTGATTGAATAAGTAGTTCCACCCTGATTTATCTTCAGCTTGGACCACCTGATTGAATAAGTTGTCCCACCCTGCTGTATCTTCAGCTTGGACCACCTTATTGAATAAGTAGTTCCACCCTGCTGTATCTTCAGCTTGACCACCTGATTGAATAAGTAGTTCCACCCTGATTTATCTTCAGCTTGGACCATCTGATTGAATAAGTTGTTACATTACATCATACATTTAAGTCATTTGGCTGGTTTTTGGACGCTCTTATCCAGAGCGACTTACAAATTGGTGAATTCACCTTATGACATCCAGTGGAACAGCCACTCTACAATAGTGCATCTAAATCATTTAAGGGGGTGAGAAGGATTACTTTATCCTATCCTAGGTATTCCTTAAAGAGGTGGGGTTTCAGGTGTCTCCCGGAAGGTGGTGATTGACTCCGCTGTCCTGGCGTCGTGAGGGAGTTTGTTCCACCATTGGGGGGCCAGAGCAGCGAACAGTTTTGACTGGGCTGAGCGGAAACTGTACTTCCTCAGTGGTAGGGAGGCGAGCAGGCCAGAGGTGGATGAACGCAGTGCCCTTTGTTTGGGTGTAGGGCCTGATCAGAGCCTGGAGGTACTGCGGTGCCGTTTTCCTCACAGCTCCGTAGGCAAGCACCATGGTCTTGTAGCGGATGCGAGCTTCAACTGGAAGCCAGTGGAAGAGCGGAGGAGCGGGGTGACGTGAGAGAACTTGGGAAGGTTGAACACCAGACGGGCTGCGGCGTTCTGGATGAGTTGTAGGGGTTTAATGGCACAGGCAGGGAGCCCAGCCAACAGCGAGTTGCAGTAATCCAGACGGGAGATGACAAGTGCCTGGATTAGGACCTGCGCCGCTTCCTGTGTGAGGCAGGGTCGTACTCTGCGGATGTTGTAGAGCATGAACCTACAATAACGGGCCACCGCCTTGATGTTAGTTGAGAACGACAGGGTGTTGTCCAGGATCACGCCAGGTTCTTAGCGCTCTGGGAGGAGGACACAATGGAGTTGTCAACCGTGATGGCGATATCATGGAACGGGCAGTCCTTCCCCGGGAGGAAGAGCAGCTCCGTCTTGCCGAGGTTCAGCTTGAGGTGGTGATCCGTCATCCACACTGATATGTCTGCCAGACATGCAGAGATGCGATTCGCCACCTGGCCATCAGAAGGGGGAAAGGAGAAGATTAATTGTGTGTCGTCTGCATAGCAATGATAGGAGAGACCATGTGAGGTTATGACAGAGCCAAGTGACTTGGTGTATAGCGAGAATAGGAGAGGGCCTAGAACAGAGCCCTGGGGGACACCAGTGGTGAGAGCGCGTGGTGAGGAGACAAATTCTCGCCACGCCACCTGGTAGGAGCGACCTGTC
>NW_027013565.1:354807-384807 GCF_036934945.1 Oncorhynchus masou masou | reverse complement strand
TAAATTGGACTGTACTAAATTGGACATTACTAAATTGGACTGTACTAAATTGGACTGTACTAAATTGGACTGTACTAAATTGGACTGTACTAAATTGGACTAAACTAAATTGGACATTACTCAATTGGACTGTACTGAATTGGACTGTACTAAATTGGACTAAACTAAATTGGACATTACTCAATTGGACTGTACTGAATTGGACTGTACTAAATTGGACTGTACTGAATTGGACTGTACTAAATTGGACTAAACTAAATTGGACTGTACTAAATTGGACATTACTAAATTGGACTATACTAAATTGGACAATACTAAAATAGACTATACTAAAATAGACTATACTAATATAGACTATACTAATATAGACTGTACTAAAATAGACTATACTAAAATAGACTGTACAAAAATAGGCTATACTAATATAGACTGTACTAAAATAGACTATACTAATATAGACTATACTAACATAGACTATACTAAAATAGACTGTACTAAAATAGACTACACTAATATAGACTATACTAATATAGACTGTACTAAAATAGACTATACTAATATAGACTGTACTAAAATAGACTGTACTAAAATAGACTATACTAATATAGACTGTACTAAAATGGACTGTACTAAAATAGACTATACTAAAATAGACTATACTAAAATGGACTGTACTAAAATAGACTCGACTCCTGCTCCCGAGGCTCATGGCTCAATCCCAGTGCTAGGCACTCATTTAAAAATATATATTTTTGAAGCCTTTCCCAAACCTTAACTCAACCACTGGGAATGAATGTCTAAACTTAACTATCAAAACATATGTGTTTTATCCCCCGATGGACAAACACTGGGTTCTGGTGTAAATGTAGACATTGTGTGAGTTATATCCTGTTGGTCTGTGTTTAGTAATATCCTATTGGTCTGTGTGTAGTTATATCCTATTGGTCTGTGTTTAGTTATATCCTATTGGTCTGTGTGTAGTTATATCCTATTGGTCTATGTTTAGTAATATCCTAGTGGTCTGTGTGTAGTTATATCCTATTGGTCTGTGTTTAGTTATATCCTATTGGTCTGTGTTTAGTTATATCCTATTGGTCTGTGTTTAGTTATATCCTATTGGTCTGTGTGTAGTTATATCCTAGTGGTCTGTGTGTAGTTATATCCTATTGGTCTGTGTGTAGTTATATCCTATTGGTCTGTGTTTAGTTATATCCTATTGGTCTATGTTTAGTAATATCCTATTGGTCTGTGTGTAGTTATATCCTATTGGTCTGTGTTTAGTTATATCCTATTGGTCTGTGTGTAGTTATATCCTATTGGTCTATGTTTAGTAATATCCTAGTGGTCTGTGTGTAGTTATATCCTATTGGTCTGTGTTTAGTTATATCCTATTGGTCTGTGTTTAGTTATATCCTATTGGTCTGTGTTTAGTTATATCCTATTGGTCTGTGTGTAGTTATATCCTAGTGGTCTGTGTGTAGTTATATCCTATTGGTCTGTGTGTAGTGTGTATTGATAACATGTTGGTCTGTGTGTAGTGTGTATTGATAACCTATTGGTCTGTGTGACGTGTGTATTGATAAGCTATTGGTCTGTGTGTAGTGTGTATTGATAACCTATTGGTCTGTGTGTAGTGTGTATTGATAACCTATTGTGGGAATTGACACTGTCACAGTAGTTCTACGTTTGTGTGTGTGTGTGTGTGTGTGTGTGTGTGTGTGTGTGTGTGTGTGTGTGTGTGTGTGTGTGTGTGTGTGTGTGTGTGTGTGTGTGTGTGTGTGACTTGAGTGTGCGTTTGTGTCAGCCAGGTATTTTACTGGAGATAATATCGGAATCTAGTTTCCCGGGGTAACGGTTTAACCCTCCGAAGGTTTCTGATTGGTTAGTAAATATTTGATCAGTATTCTAATGACGGTCTCATCATCTCCTTCATGGGATGATCAATAAATAATTGAAGAGTTAATCATCTTTCATTCATGAAGGAGAGAAATCATCAAACACATGACCATCTGTCTGAGCCACGTACCACCTCCATTTTTTGGGGGGTGGGCGGGTGGGGGTGTTTAGGGAGAACATTAACCTTTTATTGGGGCAGGGTATCCTAGTGGTTAGAGTGTAGAGGAGGTAGGTAGCCTAGTGGTTAGAGTGTAGGGGCGGCAGGTAGCCTAGTGGTTAGAGTGTAGGGGCGGCAGGTAGCCTAGTGGTTAGCGTGTAGAGGCGGCAGGTAGCCTAGTGGTTAACCTCTTGAAACTAGGGGGCACTATTTTAATTTTTGGAAAAATAACGTTCCCAAAGTAAATGGGCTATTTGTCAGGACCAGATAATAGAATATGCATAGAATTGACAGCTTAGGATAGAAAACACTCTAAAGTTTCCAAAACTGTAAAAATATTGTCTGTGAGTATTAACAGAACTGATATTGCAGGCGAAAGCCTGCATGTTCTCTCAATGTACAGACCATAGACCCAGTGTCAAGCATGTCCTTAAGCTGCACTTTCCCATGTACCGACACAGAGGTGTAAAACAAATCTGAAAAGGCCTCTTGTGAACCTAACAGAACAATTTTCTCTCCTTCTTTTGCACCAGAGAACACAATCTCATACGTTTTCTCGAGATCGTCAGATTCCTTCTTGGGGGTAGACAGTTGAACACATTTCACCCCTTTCCCTGTGACGCCCACAGTTTACAGGCAGTTTAATGGTTGCTGCTGTGGTGGTGAGTTTCTCTGCTGTCGCGGTGGGTGTCTCTCACCGCCGGGATTGGCATAGCGTCCCCGCGTGTTTTTGGACAAGTTGACTTCCAATGATCTGGAGAAAAGCTCCAGATGCACAGGTTCTCATGTCCACAGTGCATCACAGTGGAGTGGTCTGTTGAGCCACAAACCCTGCATTCCCCTACGCCTGGAGGGCTGACAGTTTAATGGTTGCTGCTGTGGTGGTGAGTTTCTCTGAAGGGCTGACAGTTTAATGGTTGCTGCTGTGGTGGTCAGTTTCTCTGAAGGGCTGACAGTTTAATGGTTGCTGCTGTGGTGGTGAGTTTCTCTGAAGGGCTGACAGTTTAATGGAGCCTGGAGGGCTGGGTGGGGAAGGATGGTGCCTTGGCCTGTGTCTGTGAAACCATAACGGGTGGTATGCTCTTCTCTAAGGTACGGGTGGTATGCTCTTCTCTAAGGTACGGGTGGTATGCTCTTCTCTAAGGTACGGGTTGTATGCTCTTCTCTAAGGTACGGGTGGTATGCTCTTCTCTAAGGTACGGGTGGTATGCTCTTCTCTAAGGTACGGGTTGTATGCTCTTCTCTAAGGTACGGGTGGTATGCTCTTCTCTAAGGTACGGGTTGTATGCTCTTCTCTAAGGTACGGGTGGTATGCTCTTGTCTAAGGTACGGGTGGTATGCTCTTCTCTAAGGTACGGTTGGAATGCTCTTGTCTAAGGTACGGGTGGTATGCTCTTCTCTAAGGTACGGGTGGTATGCTCTTCTCTAAGGTACGGGTGGTCTGCTCTTCTCTAAGGTACGGGTGGTCTGCTCTTCTCTAAGGTACGGGTGGTCTGCTCTTCTTTAAGGTACGGGTGGTCTGCTCTTCTCTAAGGTACGGGTGGTCTGCTCTTCTCTAAGGTACGGGTTGTATGCTCTTCTCTAAGGTACGGGTGGTCTGCTCTTCTCTAAGGTACGGGTGGTATGCTCTTCTCTAAGGTACGGGTGGTATGCTCTTCTCTAAGGTATGGGTGGTATGCTCTTCTCTAAGGTACGGGTGGTATGCTCTTCTCTAAGGTACGGGTGGTATGCTCTTCTCTAAGATGCGGGTGGAATGCTCTTGTCTAAGGTACGGTGGTCTGCTCTTCTCTAAGGTACGGGTGGTATGCTCTTCTCTAAGGTACGGGTGGTCTGCTCTTCTCTAAGGTACGGGTGGTATGCTCTTCTCTAAGGTACGGGTGGTATGCTCTTTTCTAAGGTATGGGTGGTATGCTCTTCTCTAAGGTACGGGTGGTCTGCTGTTCTCTAAGGTACGGGTGGTATGCTCTTCTCTAAGGTACGGGTGGTATGCTCTTCTCTAAGGTATGGGTGGTATGCTCTTCTCTAAGGTACGGGTGGTATGCCCTTCTCTAAGGTACGGGTGGTATGCTCTTCTCTAAGGTACGGGTGGTATGCTCTTCTCTAAGGTATGGGTGGTATGCTCTTCTCTAAGGTACGGGTGGTATGCTCTTCTCTAAGGTACGGGTGGTATGCTCTTCTCTAAGGTACGGGTGGTATGCTCTTCTCTAAGGTACGGGTGGTATGCTCTTCTCTAAGGTACGTTCAAGCAGTCTCTCGATACTTGCACTTTGCCCATCTTGTTTTGCGCTTGATGTGAGAGAAGTGTCACTGTCAGCTGGTAGTCAACCTTTCTGTTATCCTGCTGGTGTCAGCTGGTGGTCAACCTTTCTGTTATCCTGCTGGTGTCAGCGGGTGGTCAACCTTTCTGTTATCCTGCTGGTGTCAGCGGGTGGTCAACCTTTCTGTTATCCTGCTGGTGTCAGCTGGTGGTCAACCTTTCTGTTATCCTGCTGGTGTCAGCGGGTGGTCAACCTTTCTGTTATCCTGCTGGTGTCAGCTGGTGGTCAACCTTTCTGTTATCCTGCTGGTGTCAGCGGGTGGTCAACCTTTCTGTTATCCTGCTGGTGTCAGCTGGTGGTCAACCTTTCTGTTAACCTGCTGGTGTCAGCGGGTGGTCAACCTTTCTGTTATCCTGCTGGTGTCAGCTGGTGGTCAACCTTTCTGTTATTCTGCTGGTGTCAGCTGGTGGTCAACCTTTCTGTTATCCTGCTGGTGTCAGCGGGTGGTCAACCTGTTGGCCATGGGAATTAGAAGTGTGTGTGTGTGTGTATGTGTGTGTGTATGTGTGTGTGTGTGTGTGTGTGTGTGTGTGTGTGTGTGTGTGTGTGTGTGTTCCAGGCTCATTTTACATTGGACAGCCCTGATCAAAGTGATGCAACAAGATGTAAGAGAGATGAAGGCCCCCTCCACAAACACACACGCACACACACACACACACACACACACACACACACACACACACACACACACACACACACACACACACACACACACACACACACACGTTCTTCATAATTCCTACGCATACGAACACACACTGCTTCACGGCCCTACACCTGATCAAGCCAAAGGATCCTGTCTGTCTGTATCCTGTCTGTCTGTATCCTGTCTGTCTGTATCCTGTCTGTCTGTATCCTGTCTGTCTGTATCCTGTCTGTCTGTATCCTGTCTGTATCCTGTCTGTCTGTATCCTGTCTGTCTGTGTCCCGTCTGTCTGTATCCTGTCTGTCTGTATCCTGTCTGTCTGTATCCTGTCTGTATCCTGTCTGTCTGTATCCTGTCTGTCTGTATCCTGTCTGTATCCTGTCTGTCTGTATCCTGTCTGTCTGTATCCTGTCTGTCTGTATCCTGTCTGTATCCTGTCTGTCTGTATCCTGTCTGTCTGTATCCTGTCTGTCTGTATCCTGTCTGTATCCTGTCTGTCTGTGTCCTGTCTGTCTGTATCCTGTCTGTCTGTGTCCCGTCTGTCTGTATCCTGTCTGTCTGTATCCTGTCTGTCTGTATCCTGTCTGTATCCTGTCTGTCTGTATCCTGTCTGTATCCTGTCTGTCTGTATCCTGTCTGTATCCTGTCTGTCTGTGTCCTGTCTGTCTGTATCCTGTCTGTCTGTGTCCGTCTGTCTGTATCCTGTCTGTCTGTATCCTGTCTGTCTGTATCCTGTCTGTATCCTGTCTGTCTGTATCCTGTCTGTATCCTGTCTGTCTGTATCCTGTCTGTATCCTGTCTGTCTGTATCCTGTCTGTCTGTATCCTATCTGTATCCTGTCTGTCTGTATCCTGTCTGTATCCTGTCTGTCTGTATCCTGTCTGTCTGTATCCTGTCTGTATCCTGTCTGTCTGTGTCCCGTCTGTCTGTATCCTTTCTGTCTGTATCCTGTCTGTCTGTCTCCCGTCTGTCTGTATCCTGTCTGTCTGTATCCTGTCTGTATCCTGTCTGTCTGTATCCTGTCTGTCTGTATCCTGTCTGTCTGTATCCTGTCTGTCTGTATCCTGTCTGTCTGTATCCTGTCTGTATCCTGTCTGTCTGTATACTGTCTGTCTGTGTCCTGTCTGTCTGTATCCTGTCTGTCTGTATCCTGTCTGTATCCTGTCTGTCTGTATCATGTCTGTCTGTATCCTGTCTGTCTGTATCCTGTCTGTATCCTGTCTGTCTGTATCCTGTCTGTCTGTATCCTGTCTGTGTCCTGTCTGTCTGTATCCTGTCTGTCTGTATCCTGTCTGTCTGTATCCTGTCTGTCTGTATCCTGTCTGTCTGTATCCTGTCTGTGTCCTGTCTGTCTGTATCCTGTCTGTCTGTATCCTGTCTGTCTGTATCCTGTCTGTCTGTATCCTGTCTGTCTGTATCCTGTCTGTATCCTGTCTGTCTGTATCCTGTCTGTCTGTATCCTGTCTGTCTGTATCCTGTCTGTATCCTGTCTGTCTGTATCCTGTCTGTCTGTATCCTGTCTGTCTGTATCCTGTCTGTGTCCTGTCTGTCTGTATCCTGTCTGTATCATGTCTGTCTGTATCCTGTCTGTCTGTATCCTGTCTGTCTGTATCCTGTCTGTCTGCATCCTGTCTGTATCCTGTCTGTCTGTATACTGTCTGTCTGTGTCCTGTCTGTCTGTATCCTGTCTGTCTGTTTCCTGTCTGTATCCTGTCTGTCTGTATCCTGTCTGTCTGTATCCTGTCTGTCTGTATCCTGTCTGTCTGTATCCTGTCTGTGTCCTGTCTGTCTGTATCCTGTCTGTCTTTATCCTGTCTGTCTGTATCCTGTCTGTATCCTGTCTGTCTGTATCCTGTCTGTATCCTGTCTGTCTGTATCCTGTCTGTCTGTATCCTGTCTGTCTGTATCCTGTCTGTATCCTGTCTGTATCCCTGTCTGTCTGTATCCTGTCTGTATGTCTGTCCTGTCTGTCTGTATCCTGTCTGTCTTTATCCTGTCTGTCTGTATCCTGTCTGTCTGTATCCTGTCTGTCTGTATCCTGTCTGTCTGTATCCTGTCTGTATCCTGTCTGTCTGTATCCTGTCTGTCTGTATCCTGTCTGTCTGTATCCTGTCTGTATCCTGTCTGTCTGTATCCTGTCTGTCTGTATCCTGTCTGTGTCCTGTCTGTCTGTATCCTGTCTGTATCCTGTCTGTCTGTATCCTGTCTGTCTGTATCCTGTCTGTCTGTATCCTGTCTGTATCATGTCTGTCTGTATCCTGTCTGTCTGTATCCTGTCTGTCTGTATCCTGTCTGTATCATGTCTGTCTGTATCCTGTCTGTCTGTATCCTGTCTGTCTGTATCCTGTCTGTATCCTGTCTGTCTGTGTCCTGTCTGTCTGTATCCTGTCTGTCTGTGTCCCGTCTGTCTGTATCCTGTCTGTCTGTATCCTGTCTGTATCCTGTCTGTCTGTATCCTGTCTGTATCCTGTCTGTCTGTATCCTGTCTGTCTGTATCCTGTCTGTCTGTATCCTGTCTGTATCCTGTCTGTCTGTATCCTGTCTGTATCCTGTCTGTCTGTATCCTGTCTGTCTGTATCCTGTCTGTATCCTGTCTGTCTGTGTCCCGTCTGTCTGTATCCTGTCTGTCTGTATCATGTCTGTCTGTGTCCGTCTGTCTGTATCCTGTCTGTCTGTATCCTGTCTGTATCCTGTCTGTCTGTATCCTGTCTGTCTGTATCCTGTCTGTCTGTATCCTGTCTGTCTGTATCCTGTCTGTCTGTATCCTGTCTGTCTGCATCCTGTCTGTATCCTGTCTGTCTGTATCCTGTCTGTCTGTGTCCTGTCTGTGTCCTGTCTGTCTGTATCCTGTCTGTATCCTGTCTGTCTGTATCCTGTCTGTATCCTGTCTGTCTGTATCCTGTCTGTCTGTATCCTGTCTGTGTCCTGTCTGTCTGTATCCTGTCTGTCTGTATCCTGTCTGTCTGCATCCTGTCTGTATCCTGTCTGTCTGTATCCTGTCTGTCTGTGTCCTGTCTGTCTGTATCCTGTCTGTCTGTATCCTGTCTGTATCCTGTCTGTCTGTATCCTGTCTGTCTGTATCCTGTCTGTATCCTGTCTGTCTGTATCCTGTCTGTCTGTATCCTGTCTGTGTCATGTCTGTCTGTATCCTGTCTGTCTGTATCCTGTCTGTCTGTATCCTGTCTGTCTGTATCCTGTCTGTCTGTATCCTGTCTGTCTGTATACTGTCTGTCTGTATCCTGGCTGTGTCCTGTCTGTCTGTATCCTGTCTGTCTGTATCCTGTCTGTCTGTATCCTGTCTGTCTGTATCCTGTCTGTCTGTATCCTGTCTGTCTGTATCCTGTCTGTATCCTGTCTGTCTGTATCCTGTCTGTCTGTATCCTGTCTGTATCCTGTCTGTCTGTATCCTGTCTGTCTGTATCCTGTCTGTGTCTGTCTGTCTGTATCCTGTCTGTATCCTGTCTGTCTGTATCCTGTCTGTCTGTATCCTGTCTGTCTGTATCCTGTCTGTGTCCTGTCTGTCTGTATCCTGTCTGTCTGTATCCTGTCTGTCTGTATCCTGTCTGTCTGTATCCTGTCTGTCTGTATCCTGTCTGTATCCTGTCTGTCTGTATCCTGTCTGTCTGTATCCTGTCTGTCTGTATCTGTCTGTCTGTATCCTGTCTGTATCCTGTCTGTCTGTGTCTGTCTGTCATCCTGTATGTCTGTATCCTGTCTGTCTGTATCCTGTCTGTATCCTGTCTGTTTGTATCCTGTCTGTCTGTATTCTGTCTGTCTGTATCCTTACTGTATCCTGTCTGTCTGTATCCTGTCTGTCTGTATCCTGTCTGTCTGTATCCTGTCTGTCTGTATCCTGTCTGTCTGTATCCTGTCTGTATCCTGTCTGTCTGTATCCTGTCTGTCTTTATCCTGTCTGTCTGTATCCTGTCTGTCTGTATCCTGTCTGTCTGTATCCTGTCTACCTGTATCCTGTCTGTATCCTGTCTGTCTGTATCCTGTCTGTCTGTATCCTGTCTGTCTGTATCCTGTCTGTATCCTGTCTGTCTGTATCCTGTCTGTCTGTATCCTGTCTGTGTCCTGTCTGTCTGTATCCTGTCTGTCTGTATCCTGTATGTCTGTATCCTGTCTGTCTGTATCCTGTCTGTATCCTGTCTGTCTGTATCCTGTCTGTCTGTATCCTGTCTGTCTGTATCCTGTCTGTATCCTGTCTGTCTGTATCCTGTCTGTCTGTATCCTGTCTGTATCCTGTCTGTCTGTGTCCTGTCTGTCTGTGTCCTGTCTGTCTGTATCCTGTCTGTCTGTGTCCCGTCTGTCTATATCCTGTCTGTCTATCCTGTCTGTCTGTATCCTGTCTGTATCCTGTCTGTCTGTATCCTGTCTGTATCCTGTCTGTCTGTATCCTGTCTGTCTGTATCCTGTCTGTCTGTATCCTGTCTGTATCCTGTCTGTCTGTATCCTGTCTGTATCCTGTCTGTCTGTATCCTGTCTGTCTGTATCCTGTCTGTCTGTATCCTGTCTGTCTGTGTCCCGTCTGTCTATATCCTGTCTGTCTGTATCCTGTCTGTCTGTGTCCCGTCTGTCTGTATCCTGTCTGTCTGTATCCTGTCTGTATCCTGTCTGTCTGTATCCTGTCTGTCTGTATCCTGTCTGTCTGTATCCTGTCTGTCTGTATCCTGTCTGTCTGTATCCTGTCTGTCTGTATCCTGTCTGTATCATGTCTGTCTGTATCCTGTCTGTCTGTGTCCTGTCTGTCTGTATCCTGTCTGTCTGTATCCTGTCTGTATCCTGTCTGTCTGTATCCTGTCTGTCTGTATCCTGTAAGTCTGTATCCTGTCTGTATCCTGTCTGTCTGTATCCTGTCTGTCTGTATCCTGTCTGTGTCCTGTCTGTCTGTATCCTGTCTGTCTGTATCCTGTCTGTCTGCATCCTGTCTGTATCCTTTCTGTCTGTATCCTGTCTGTCTGTGTCCTGTCTGTCTGTATCCTGTCTGTCTGTATCCTGTCTGTATCATGTCTGTCTGTATCCTGTCTGTCTGTATCCTGTCTGTCTGTATCCTGTCTGTCTGTATCGTGTCTGTGTCCTGTCTGTCTGTATCCTGTCTGTCTGTATCCTGTCTGTCTGTATCCTGTCTGTCTGTATCCTGTCTGTCTGTATCCTGTCTGTGTCCTGTCTGTCTGTATCCTGTCTGTCTGTATCCTGTCTGTCTGTATCCTGTCTGTATCCTGTCTGTCTGTATCCTGTCTGTCTGTATCCTGTCTGTCTGTATCCTGTCTGTCTGTGTCCTGTCTGTCTGTATCCTGTCTGTCTGTATCCTGTCTATCCTGTCTGTCTGTATCCTGTCTGTCTGTATCCTGTCTGTCTGTATCCTGTAAGTCTGTATCCTGTCTGTATCCTGTCTGTCTGTATCCTGTCTGTCTGTATCCTGTCTGTGTCCTGTCTGTCTGTATCCTGTCTGTCTGTGTCCCGTCTGTCTATATCCTGTCTGTCTGTATCCTGTCTGTCTGTGTCCCGCCTGTCTGTATCCTGTCTGTCTGTATCCTGTCTGTATCCTGTCTGTCTGTATCCTGTCTGTCTGTATCCTGTCTGTCTGTATCCTGTCTGTATCCTGTCTGTCTGTATCCTGTCTGTATCCTGTCTGTCTGTATCCTGTCTGTCTGTATCCTGTCTGTCTGTATCCTGTCTGTCTGTGTCCCGTCTGTCTATATCCTGTCTGTCTGTATCCTGTCTGTCTGTGTCCCGTCTGTCTGTATCCTGTCTGTCTGTATCCTGTCTGTATCCTGTCTGTCTGTATCCTGTCTGTCTGTATCCTGTCTGTCTGTATCCTGTCTGTCTGTATCCTGTCTGTCTGTATCCTGTCTGTCTGTATCCTGTCTGTCTGCATCTGTCTGTATCATGTCTGTCTGTATCCTGTCTGTCTGTGTCCTGTCTGTCTGTATCCTGTCTTTCTGTCTGTATCCTGTCTGTCTGTATCCTGTCTGTCTGTATCCTGTAAGTCTGTATCCTGTCTGTATCCTGTCTGTCTGTATCCTGTCTGTCTGTATCCTGTCTGTGTCCTGTCTGTCTGTATCCTGTCTGTCTGTATCCTGTCTGTCTGCATCCTGTCTGTATCCTTTCTGTCTGTATCCTGTCTGTCTGTGTCCTGTCTGTCTGTATCCTGTCTGTCTGTATCATGTCTGTATCCTGTCTGTCTGTATCCTGTCTGTCTGTATCCTGTCTGTCTGTATCCTGTCTGTCTGTATCGTGTCTGTGTCCTGTCTGTCTGTATCCTGTCTGTCTGTATCCTGTCTGTCTGTATCCTGTCTGTCTGTATCCTGTCTGTCTGTATCCTGTCTGTGTCCTGTCTGTCTGTATCCTGTCTGTCTGTATCCTGTCTGTCTGTATCCTGTCTGTATCCTGTCTGTCTGTATCCTGTCTGTCTGTATCCTGTCTGTCTGTGTCCTGTCTGTCTGTATCCTGTCTGTCTGTATCCTGTCTGTATCCTGTCTGTCTGTATCCTGTCTGTCTGTATCCTGTCTGTCTGTATCCTGTAAGTCTGTATCCTGTCTGTATCCTGTCTGTCTGTATCCTGTCTGTCTGTATCCTGTCTGTGTCCTGTCTGTCTGTATCCTGTCTGTCTGTGTCCCGTCTGTCTATATCCTGTCTGTCTGTATGTCTCTGTGTCCTGTCTGTCTGTATCCTGTCTGTCTGTATCCTGTCTGTATCCTGTCTGTCTGTATCCTGTCTGTCTGTATCCTGTCTGTCTGTATCCTGTCTGTCTGTATCCTGTCTGTCTGTATCCTGTCTGTCTGCATCCTGTCTGTATCCTGTCTGTCTGTATCCTGTCTGTCTGTGTCCTGTCTGTCTGTATCCTGTCTGTCTGTATCCTGTCTGTATCCTGTCTGTCTGTATCCTGTCTGTCTGTATCCTGTAAGTCTGTATCCTGTCTGTATCCTGTCTGTCTGTATCCTGTCTGTCTGTATCCTGTCTGTGTCCTGTCTGTCTGTATCCTGTCTGTCTGTATATCTGTCTGCATCCTGTCTGTATCCTTTCTGTCTGTATCCTGTCTGTCTGTGTCCTGTCTGTCTGTATCCTGTCTGTCTGTATCTGTCTGTATCCTGTCTGTATCCTGTCTGTCTGTATCCTGTCTGTCTGTATCCTGTCTGTCTGTATCCTGTCTGTCTGTATCGTGTCTGTCTGTATCTGTCTGTATCCTGTCTGTCTGTATCCTGTCTGTCTGTATCCTGTCTGTCTGTATCTGTCTGTCTGTCTGTATCCTGTCTGTCTGTATCCTGTCTGTCCTGTCTGTCTGTATCCTGTCTGTCTGTATCCTGTCTGTCTGTATCCTGTCTGTATCCTGTCTGTCTGTATCCTGTCTGTCTGTATCCTGTCTGTCTGTATCCTGTCTGTCTGTATCCTGTCTGTCCTGTCTGTCTGTATCCTGTCTGTATCCTGTCTGTCTGTATCCTGTCTGTCTGTATCCTGTCTGTCTGTATCCTGTCTGTCTGTATCCTGTCTGTCTGTCCTGTCTGTATCCTGTCTGTCTGTATCCTGTCTGTCTGTATCCGGTCTGTCTGTATCCTGTCTGTCTGTATCCTGTCTGTCTGTATCCTGTCTGTCTGTATCCTGTCTGTCTGTATCCTGTCTGAATCCTGTCTGTCTGTATCCTGTCTGTCTGTATCCTGTCTGTCTGCATCCTGTCTGTCTGTATCCTGTCTGTCTGTATCCTGTCTGTCTGTATCCTGTCTGTATCCTGTCTGTCTGTATCCTGTCTGTATCCTGTCTGTCTGTATCCTGTCTGTGTCCTGTCTGTATCCTGTCTGTCTGTATCCTGTCTGTATCCTGTCTGTCTGTATCCTGTCTGTCTGTATCCTGTCTGTATCCTGTCTGTCTGTATCCTGTCTGTATCCTGTCTGTATCCTGTCTGTCTGTATCCTGTCTGTCTGCATCCTGTCTGTCTGTATCCTGTCTGTCTGTATCCTGTCTGTCTGTATCCTGTCTGTATCCTGTCTGTATCCTGTCTGTCTGTATCCTGTCTGTCTGTATCCTGTCTGTATCCTGTCTGTCTGTATCCTGTCTGTCTGTATCCTGTCTGTATCCTGTCTGTCTGTATCCTGTCTGTATCCTGTCTGTCTGTATCCTGTCTGTATCCTGTCTGTCTGTATCCTGTCTGTCTGTATCCTGTCTGTATCTGTATCCTGTATCCTGTCTGTCTGTATCCTGTCTGTCTGTATCCTGTCTGTCTGTATCCTGTCTGTCTGTATCCTGTCTGTATCCTGTCTGTCTGTATCCTGTCTGTCTGTATCCTGTCTGTATCCTGTCTGTCTGTATCCTGTCTGTCTGTATCCTGTCTGTATCCTGTCTGTCTGTATCCTGTCTGTCTGTATCCTGTCTGTATCCTGTCTGTCTGTATCCTGTCTGTATCCTGTCTGTATCCTGTCTGTCTGTATCCTGTCTGTCTGTATCCTGTCTGTATCCTGTCTGTCTGTATCCTGTCTGTCTGTATCCTGTCTGTATCCTGTCTGTATCCTGTCTGTCTGTATCCTGTCTGTATCCTGTCTGTCTGTATCCTGTCTGTCTGTGTCCTGTCTGCATCCTGTCTGTCTGTATCCTGTCTGTCTGTGTCCTGTCTGTCTGTATGCTGTCTGTCTGTATCCTGTCTGTCTGTATCCTGTCTGTCTGTGTCCTGTCTGTCTGTATCCTGTCTGTATCCTGTCTGTCTGTATCCTGTCTGTATCCTGTCTGTCTGTATCCTGTCAGTATCCTGTCTGTCTGTATCCTGTCTGTCTGTGTCCTGTCTGTCTGTATCCTGTCTGTATCCTGTCTGTCTGTGTCCTGTCTGTCTGTATCCTGTCTGTGTCCTGTCTGTCTTCATCCTGTCTGTCTGTATCCTGACTGTCAGTATCCTGTCTGTATCCTGTCTGTCTTCATCCTGTCTGTCTGTATCCTGTCTGTCTGTATCCTGTCTGTCTGTATCCTGTCTGTATCCTGTCTGTATCCTGTCTGTCTGTATCCTGTCTGTCTGTATCCTGTCAGTATCCTGTCTGTCTGTATCCTGTCTGTCTGTGTCCTGTCTGTCTGTATCCTGTCTGTATCCTGTCTGTCTGTGTCCTGTCTGTCTGTATCCTGTCTGTGTCCTGTCTGTCTGTATCCTGACTGTCAGTATCCTGTCTGTATCCTCTCTGTCTTCATCCTGTCTGTCTGTATCCTGTCTGTCTGTATCCTGTCTGTCTGCATCCTGTCTGTCTGTATCCTGTCTGTCTGTGTCCTGTCTGTATCCTGTCTGTCTCTATCCTGTCTGTCTGCATCCTGTCTGTCTGTATCCTGTCTGTCTGTGTCCTGTCTGTATCCTGTCTGTCTGTATCCTGTCTGTCTGTGTCCTGTCTGTCTGTGTCCTGTCTGTATCCTGTCTGTATCCTGTCTGTCTGTATCCTGTCTGTCTGTATCCTGTCTGTCTGTATCCTGTCTGTATCCTGCACACGGCAACACTCAGATGTCATTTACAAACAACGCACATCATTTACAAACAACACATGTTGACCTATCAACAAGGGCCTGAAAGATCATTACAAGACAGGCTGCCAATGTCTACCGATGTCCCTGTCTCCCCATTCTCCCTTCGGTCAAATCTCTCTTTCCTTGAATCAGGAGAGAGCAAGAGAAAAGCGTGGTGAGAGAGGGGTTGAAGAGAGAAAGAGGAGAGGAGAGAGAGAGAGGAAGAGAGAGAGTGTCAGGACCGGTTACAAACCCGGGTCTTCGGAGTGAGAAACAGTCACTTAACCAACTGAGCCACGAATAGTCAGCAAACCCAGAAGATGAGGCAGACACAGCAGTACTTGAGACGGTGTATTTAATAAAGTAAAAGGAGAAGTCCTTCAGGAAAACATGTAACTCCACAAGCTCAAAAGGAATTCCACAAGAACCAGGTAATCCACAAGGTAATCCTCCAAGACAAAAAGGTAAATCCACAAGGTGGTAGGTATAGCATAAAAAGCCTCAAAAGATACTCAAAAATAAATAAACAAGAACAAAAAACAGAATTCCACAAGAGGGTCCACCGGGATCCACAAGAGTACACAGAATACTAGGGCTGGGTGCTAACATACAAACACAGAGCAAAGAACTGAGGGAAACAAAGGGTTTAAATACAATCAGGGAAAACGAGGCACAGGTGCAAATAATAATGGGGATAAAGGGAAAGCAAAAGGTCAAAAAGCACAATGGGGGCATCTAGTGACCAAAAACCGGAACAACCCTGGCCAAATCCTGACAGAGAGAGAGAGAGAGACAGAGAGAGACAGGGAGAGAGAGAGACAGAGAGAGAGAGAGACAGAGAGAGAGACAGGGAGAGAGAGAGACAGAGAGACAGAGAGAAGAGAGGCATTATTTTCCAGTCCACATGTGGTGATGTGGTTGTTTCAATTAAGCCGCTACAAGGATTTCTCCCCATCTCCCTCTCCCTCCCTCTCTCGCTCTCTCTCTCCCCTCTCTCTCCCTCTCCAGCCCTCTCTCCCTCTCTTCTCTTTTCTTTTGAATGTCTCAGCAAGTTTTAGCCCCTAATTTTTCTCATCTCGTTGTTTTCTCCTGTTCCTGCAGAGGCAGCATCCTCCCCTCTCTCTCTCCTCTGTTGAGCGCCTGCAGCCTAGACCGACTCTACTGCTCCCCTTGGGGAGAACACAAACACACACACACACACACACACGTTTATTTTACCGTTCAGGTGGGGACATTTATTCCCATTCAAAATCCTATTTCCTCTAAACCCCTGTTGTTCTGTCATTGAGGTGTTCTTGTCTATTGATGTTCTGTATGATGTCATTCTGTTTCGTGTTCTGTGTTCTGTGTTCTGTGTGGAACCCCAGGAAGAGTAGCTGCTGCTTTTGCAACAGCTAATGGGGATTCTAATAAATACCTAACCCCTAACTATAATTCTAAACCTAAACCTAACCCCTAATTCTAAACCTAAACCTAACCCTAACCCTAATTCTAAACCTAAACCTAACCCTAATTCTAAACATAACCCCGAATTCTAAACCTAAACCTAACCCCTAATTCTAAACCTTAACCTAACCCCTAATTCTAAACCTTAACCTAACCCCTAATTCTAAACCTTAACCTAACCCCTAATTCTAAACCTAAACCTAACCCCTAATTCTAAACCTAAACCTAACCCCTAATTCTAAACCTAAACCTAACCCCTAATTCTAAACCTAAACCTAACCCCCAATTCTAAACCTAACCCCGAATTCTAAACCTAACCCCTAATTCTAAACCTAACCCCGAATTCTAAACCAAACCCCTAATTCTAAACCTAAACCGAACCCTAATTCTAAACCTAAACCTAACCTCTAACCCCTAATTCTAAACCTAAACCTAAACCCTAATTCTAAACCTAACCTTGAATTCTAAACATAACCCCTAATTCTAAACCTAAACCTAACCCCTAATTCTAAACCTAAACCTAACCCGTAATTCTAAACCTAACCCCTAATTCTAAACCTAACCCCTAACCCGAACCCTAATTCTAATCCTAAACCTAAACCCTGTGCCTAAAATATACTTTTTCCTTTTGGGGTGAAAATGTCCCCACTTGTCAGAATTGCTGCTGTTTAACTGTCCTTGTGAGGACTGCTGGAACCCAAAAGTAAAGATAAACCACACAACTGACAAAATACAGTTACAACATGAAATGACAAAATAGTTACGACATGAAATCACAAAATAGTTACAACATGAAATGACAAAATAGTTACAACATGAAATGACAAAATACAGTTACAACATGAAATGACAAAATAGTTACAACATGAAATGACAAAATACAGTTAAAACATGAAATGACAAAATAGTTACAACATGAAATCACAAAATACAGTTACAACATGAAATGACAAAATAGTTACAACATGAAATGACAAAATACAATTACAACATGAAATGACAAAATACAGTTACAACATGAAATGACAAAATAGTTATAACATGAAATGACAAAATACAGTTACAACATGAAATGACAAAATAGTTACAACATGAAATGACAAAATAGTTACAACATGAAATGACAAAATACAGTTACAACATGAAATGACAAAATAGTTACAACATGAAATGACAAAATAGTTACAACATGAAATGACAAAATACAATTACAACATGAAATGACAAAATGGTTACAACATGAAATGACAAAATAGTTACAACATGAAATGACAAAATACAATTACAACATGAAATTACAAAATACAGTTACAAAATAGTTAGAATATAAAATTACAAAATACAATGACAAAAATACATTTACAAAATGAAATTACAAAATACATTTACAACATGAAATTACAAAATACATTTAAAAAAATACAGTTACAATATACCAATTAAGATTAAGAAATAAGAATGTATGAAAAAAAGAAATACAAACCAAACTGCAACAACATTGTCATTAACAGTTACATTAATGTTTATCGTGCTGTGATGTGTTGTTTTATCTACCTGAGTTGAATGCAGAGACAGGAAGTCTCTCTGCTGTGACAGTTTTGATAATACCAACCCCCTCACAGGGAGAGAGGAGTTGATGATAATACCAACCCCTCACAGAGAGAGAGAGAGAGGAGTTGATGATAATACCAACCCCTTCACAGGGAGAGAGAGTAGTTGATGATAATACCAACCCCCTCACAGAGAGAGAGAAGTTGATGATAATACCAACCCCCTCACAGAGAGAGAGAGGAGTTGATGATAATACCAACCCCTTCACAGGGGGAGAGAGTAGTTGATGATAATACCAACCCCTTCACAGGAGAGAGAGTAGTTGATGATAATACCAACCCCCTCACAGGAGAGAGAGTAGTTGATGATAATACCAACCCCCTCACAGAGAGAGAGAGAGGAGTTGATGATAATACCAACCCCTCACAGAGAGAGAGGGAGTTGATGATAATACCAACCCCCTCACAGAGAGAGAGAGGAGTTGATGATAATACCAACCCCTCACAAAGAGAGAGGAGTTGATAATACCAAACCCCTCACAGAGAGAGAAGAGTTGATGATAATACCAACCCCCTCACAGAGAAGAGAGGAGTTGATGATAATACCAACCCCTCACAGAGAGAGAAAGGAGTTGATGATAATACCAACCCCTCACAGAGAGAGGAGTTGATGATAATACCAAACCCCTCACAGAGAGAGAGAGAAAGTAGTTGATGATAATACCAACCCCCTCACAGAGAGAGAGAGGAGTTGATGATAATACCAAACCCCTCACAGAGAGAGAGGAGTTGATGATAATACCAACCCCCTCACAGAGAGAGAGAGAGGAGTTGATGATAATACCAACCCCTTCACAGAGAGAGAGGAGTTTTGATAATACCAACCCCCTCACAGAGAGGAGTTGATGATAATACCAACCCCCTCACAGAGAGAGAGGAGTTGATGATAATACCAACCCCCTCACAGAGAGAGAGAGGAGTTGATGATAATACCAACCCCCTCACAGAGAGAGAGAGAGAGGAGTTTGATAATACCAACCCCCTCACACAGAGAGAGGAGTTGATGATAATACCAACCCCCTCACAGAGAGAGAGTAGTTGATGATAATACCAACCCCCTCACAGAGAGAGAGGAGTTGATGATAATACCAACCCCCTCACAGAGAGAGAGAGAGGAGTTGATGATAATACCAACCCCCTCACAGAGAGAGAGAGAGGAGTTGATGATAATACCAACCCCCTCACAGAGAGAGAGGAGTTGATGATAATACCAACCCCTTCACAGAGAGAGAGAGGAGTTTTGATAATACCAGCCCCCTCACAGAGAGAGGAGTTGATGATAATACCAACCCCCTCACAGAGAGAGAGAGGAGTTGATGATAATACCAACCCCCTCACAGAGAGAGAGGAGTTGATGATAATACCAACCCCCTCACAGAGAGAGGAGTTGATGATAATACCAACCCCCCTCACAGAGAGAGAGGAGTTTTGATAATACCAACCCCTCACAGAGAGAGAGGAGTTGATGATAATACCAACCCCCTCACACAGAGAGAAAGGAGTTGATGATAATACCAACCCCCCTCACAGAGAGAGAGGAGTTGATGATAATACCAAACCCCTCACAGAGAGAGAAAGTAGTTGATGATAATACCAACCCCCTCACAGAGAGAGAGAGGAGTTGATGATAATACCAAACCCCTCACAGAGAGAGGAGTTGATGATAATACCAACCCCCTCACAGAGAGAGAGGAGTTGATGATAATACCAACCCCTTCACAGAGAGAGAGAGGAGTTTTGATAATACCAACCCCCTCACAGAGAGAGAGGAGTTGATGATAATACCAACCCCCTCACAGAGAGAGAGAGGAGTTGATGATAATACCAACCCCTCACAGAGAGAGAGGAGTTGATGATAATACCAACCCCCTCACAGAGAGAGAGTTGATGATAATACCAACCCCTCACAGAGAGAGAAAGGAGTTGATGATAATACCAACCCCCTCACAGAGAGAGAGAGGAGTTGATGATAATACCAAACCCCTCACAGAGAGAGAGAAAGTAGTTGATGATAATACCAACCCCCTCACAGAGAGAGAGGAGTTGATGATAATACCAAACCCCTCACAGAGAGAGAGGAGTTGATGATAATACCAACCCCCTCACAGAGAGAGAGAGAGGTTGATGATAATACCAACCCCTTCACAGAGAGAGAGGAGTTTTGATAATACCAACCCCCTCAGAGAGAGAGGAGTTGATGATAATACCAACCCCCTCACAGAGAGAGGAGTTGATGATAATACCAACCCCCTCACAGAGAGAGAGGAGTTGATGATAATACCAACCCCCTCACAGAGAGAGAGAGGAGTTTGATAATACCAACCCCCTCACAGAGAGAGAGTTGATGATAATACCAACCCCTCACAGAGAGAGAGAGAGTAGTTGATGATAATACCAACCCCCTCACAGAGAGAGAGGAGTTGATGATAATACCAACCCCCTCACAGAGAGAGAGAGAGGAGTTGATGATAATACCAACCCCCTCACAGAGAGAGAGAGGAGTTGATGATAATACCAACCCCTCACAGAGAGAGAGAGGAGTTGATGATAATATAACCCCTTCACAGAGAGAGAGGAGTTTGATAATACCAACCCCCTCACAGAGAGAGAGGAGTTGATGATAATACCAACCCCCTCACAGAGAGAGAGGAGTTGATGATAATACCAACCCCCTCACAGAGAGAGAGGAGTTGATGATAATACCAACCCCCTCACAGAGAGAGAGGAGTTGATGATAATACCAACCCCCTCACAGAGAGAGAGAGGTTTGATGATAATACCAACCCCCTCACAGAGAGGAGTTGATGATAATACCAACCCCCTCACAGAGAGAGAGAGTAGTTGATGATAATACCAACCCCCTCACAGAGAGAGGAGTTGATGATAATACCAACCCCCCTCACAGAGAGAGAGGAGTTGATGATTATACCAACCCCCTCACAGAGAGAGAGAGAGGAGTTGATGATAATACCAACCCCCTCACAGAGAGAGAGATAATTGATGATAATACCAACCCCCTCACAGAGAGAGAGAGAGAGAGTTGATGATAATACCAACCCCCTCACAGAGAGAGAGGAGTTGATGATAATACCAACCCCCTCACAGAGAGAGAGGAGTTGATGATAATACCACCCCCTCACAGAGAGAGAGGAGTTGATGATAATACCAACCCCTCACAGAGAGAGAGTTGATGATAATACCAACCCCTCACAGAGAGAGGAGTTGATGATAATACCAAACCCCTCACAGAGAGAGAGAGGAGTTGATGATAATACCAACCCCTCACAGAGAGAGAGGAGTTTGATAATACCAACCCCCTCACAGAGAGAGAGGAGTTGATGATAATACCAACCCCTCACAGAGAGAGAGAGTTGATGATAATACCAACCCCCTCACAGAGAGAGGAGTTGATGATAATACCAACCCCCTCACAGAGAGAGAGAGGAGTTGATGATAATACCAACCCCCTCACAGTTGAGAGAGAGAGGAGTTGATGATAATACCAACCCCTTCACAGAGAGAGTTTTGAGTTGATGATAATACCAACCCCCTCACAGAGAGATAATACCAACCCCCTCACAGAGAGAGAGAGGAGTTGATGATAATACCAACCCCCTCACAGAGAGAGAGAGGAGTTGATGATAATACCAACCCCCTCACAGAGAGAGAGGAGTTGATGATAATACCAACCCCCTCACAGAGAGAGAGGGAGTTGATGATAATACCAACCCCCTCACAGAGAGAGAGAGGAGTTGATGATAATAACAACCCCCTCACAGAGAGAGAGGAGTTGATGATAATACCAACCCCCTCACAGAGAGAGAGAGAGGAGTTGATGATAATACCAACCCCCTCACAGAGGGAGAGAGGAGTTGATGATAATACCAACCCCCTCACAGAGAGAGAGG
The DNA here is from genome assembly GCF_036934945.1 of Oncorhynchus masou masou. Taxonomy (NCBI): domain Eukaryota; kingdom Metazoa; phylum Chordata; class Actinopteri; order Salmoniformes; family Salmonidae; genus Oncorhynchus; species Oncorhynchus masou. Next base: position 363,355 of record NW_027013565.1, on the reverse strand, counting down.
AGTTGATGATAATACCAACCCCCTCACAGGGAGAGAGGAGTTGATGATAATACCAACCCCCTCACAGAGAGAGAGAGAGAGAGAGGAGTTGATGATAATACCAACCCCCTCACAGAGAGAAAGAGGAGTTGATGATAATACCAGCCCCCTCACAGAGAGAGAGAGAGAGGAGTGGATGATAATACCAAACCCATCACAGAGAGAGAGGAGTTGATGATAATACCAACCACCTCACAGAGAGAGAGAGGAGTTGATGATAATACCAACCCCCTCACAGGGGAGAGAGGAGTTGATGATAATACCAACCCCCTCACAGAGAGAGAGAGGAGTTGATGATAATACCAACGCCCTCACAGAGAGAGAGAGGAGTTGATGATAATACCAACCCCCTCACAGAGAGAGAGGAGTTGATGATAATACCAACCCCCTCACAGAGAGAGAGAGAGGAGTTGATGATAATACCAACCCCCTCACAGAGAGAGAGGAGTTGATGATAATAACAACCCCCTCACAGAGAGAGAGGAGTTGATGATAATACCAACCCCCTCACAGAGAGAGAGGAGTTGATGATAATACCAACCCCTCACAGGGAGAGAGAGGAGTTGATGATAATACCAACCCCCTCACAGAGAGAGAGAGAGAGAGAGAGGAGTTGATGATAATACCAACCCCCTCACAGAGAGAAAGAGGAGTTGATGATAATACCAACCCCCTCACAGAGAGAGAGAGAGAGAGAGAGAGGAGTGGATGATAATACCAAACCCATCACAGAGAGAGAGGAGTTGATGATAATACCAACCACCTCAGAGAGAGAGAGGAGTTGATGATAATACCAGCCCCCTCACAGAGAGAGAGGAGTTGATGATAATACCAACCCCCTCACAGAGAGAGAGAGGAGTTGATGATAATACCAACCCCCTCACAGAGAGAGAGAGGAGTTGATGATAATACCAACCCCTCACAGAGAGAGAGGAGTTGATGATAATACCAACCCCTCACAGAGAGAGAGGAGTTGATGATAATACCAACCCCCTCACAGAGAGAGAGGAGTTGATGATAATACCAACCCCTCACAGGGAGAGAGAGGAGTTGATGATAATACCAACCCCCTCACAGAGAGAGAGAGAGAGAGAGGAGTTGATGATAATACCAACCCCCTCACAGAGAAAGAGGAGTTGATGATAATACCAACCCCCTCACAGAGAGAGAGAGAGAGAGAGAGAGAGAGGAGTGGATGATAATACAAACCCATCACAGAGAGAGAGGAGTTGATGATAATACCAACCACCTCACAGAGAGAGAGAGAGAGAGAGGAGTTGATGATAATACCAACCCCCTCACAGAGAGAGAGGAGTTGATGATAATACCAACCCCCTCACAGAGAGAGGAGTTGATGATAATACCAACCCCCTCACAGAGAGAGAGGAGTTGATGATAATACCAACCCCCTCACAGAGAGGAGTTGATGATAATACCAAACCCCTCACAGAGAGAGAGAGAGAGAGGAGTTGAAATATAATACCAAACCCCTCACAGAGAGAGAGGAGTTGATGATAATACCAAACCCCTCACAGAGAGAGAGAGAGGTTGATGATAATACCAAACCCGCTCACAGAGAGAGAGAGAGAGGAGTTGATGATAATACCAAACCCCTCACAGGGGAGAGAGAGGAGTTGATGATAATACCAACCCCCTCACAGAGAGAGAGAGAGGAGTTGATGATAATACCAAACCCCTCACAGGGAGAGAGAGAGCAGTTGATGATAATACCAACCCCCTCACAGAGAGAGAGGAGTTGATGATAATACCAACCCCCTCACAGAGAGAGAGAGGAGTTTTTGATAATACCAACCCCCTCACAGAGAGAGAGGAGTTGATGATAATACCAACCCCCTCACAGAGAGAGAGGAGTTGATGATAATACCAACCCCCTCACAGAGAGAGGAGCTGATGATAATACCAACCCCCTCACAGAGAGAGGAGTTGATGATAATACCAATCCCCTCACAGAGAGAGAGAGGAGTTGATGATAATACCAACCCCCTCACAGAGAGGGAGAGGAGTTGATGATAATACCAACCCTCTCACAGAGAGAGAGAGAGAGAGGAGTTGTTATAATACCAACCCCCTCACAGAGAGAGAGAGGAGTTGATTATAATACCAACCCCCTCACAGAGAGAGAGAGGAGTTGATGATAATACCAACCCCCTCACAGAGAGAGAGAGAGGAGTTGGTGATAATACCAACCCCCTCAGAGAGAGAGAGTTGATGATAATACCAACCCCCTCAGAGAGAGAGAGAGAGGAGTTGATGATAATACCAACCCCCTCACACAGAGAGAGAGAGGAGTTGATGATAATACCAACCCCCTCACAGAGAGAGAGAGGAGTTGATGATAATACCAAACCCCTCACAGAGAGAGAGAGGAGTTGATGATAATACCAACCCCCTCACAGAGAGAGAGGAGTTGATGATAATACCAAACCCCCTCACAGAGAGAGAAGAGTTGATGATAATACCAACCCCCTCACAGAGAGAGAGAGGAGTTGATGATAATACCAACCCCCTCACAGAGAGAGAGAGAGAGGAGTTGATGATAATACCAACCCCCTCACAGAGAGAGGAGTTGATGATAATACCAACCCCCCTCACAGAGAGAGAGGGAGTTGATGATAATACCAACCCCCTCACAGAGAGAGAGCAGTTGATGATAATACCAACCCCCTCACATAGAGAGGAGTTGATGATAATACCAAACCCCTCACAGAGAGAGAGAGAGAGGAGTTGAAATATAATACCAAACCCCTCACAGGGAGAGAGAGGAGTTGATGATAATACCAAACCCCTCACAGAGAGAAAGAGGAGTTGATGATAATACCAACCCCCTCACAGAGAGAGAGAGAGAGAGAGAGAGAGAGAGGAGTGGATGATAATACCAAACCCATCACAGAGAGAGAGAGGAGTTGATGATAATACCAACCCCCTCACAGAGAGAGAGAGAGGAGTTGATGATAATACCAACCCCCTCACAGAGAGAGAGGAGTTGATGATAATACCAACCCCCTCACAGAGAGGAGTTGATGAGAGAGAGAGGAGTTGATGATAATACCAACCCCCTCACAGAGAGAGAGGAGTTGATGATAATACCAACCCCCTCACAGAGAGAGGAGTTGATGATAATACCAAACCCCTCAGAGAGAGAGAGAGAGGAGTTGAAATATAATACCAAACCCCTCACAGGGAGAGAGAGGAGTTGATGATAATACCAAACCCCTCACAGAGAGAGAGAGAGGAGTTGATGATAATACCAAACCCCCTCACAGAGAGAGAGAGAGGAGTTGATGATAATACCAAACCCCTCACACAGAGAGAGAGGAGTTGATGATAATACCAACCCCCTCACAGAGAGAGAGAGGAGTTGATGATATACCAACCCCCTCACCCAGGGAGAGAGCAAGCCTCACAGGAGAGCAGTTGATGATAATACCAACCCCCTCACAGAGAGAGGAGTTGATGATAATACCAACCCCCTCACAGAGAGAGAGGAGTTTTGATAATACCAACCCCCTCACAGAGAGAGAGGAGTTGATGATAATACCAACCCCCTCACAGAGAGAGAGGAGTTGATGATAATACCAACCCCTCACAGAGAGAGGAGCTGATGATAATACCAACCCCCTCACAGAGAGAGGAGTTGATGATAATACCAATCCCCTCACAGAGAGAGAGGAGTTGATGATAATACCAACCCCCTCACAGAGAGAGAGAGGAGTTTTGATAATACCAACCCCCTCACAGAGAGAGAGGAGTTGATGATAATACCAAACCCCCTCACAGAGAGAGAGAAGAGTTGATGATAATACCAACCCCCTCACAGAGAGAGGAGTTGATGATAATACCAACCCCCTCACAGAGAGAGAGAGAGGAGTTGATGATAATACCAACCCCCTCACAGAGAGAGGAGTTGATGATAATACCAACCCCCTCACAGAGAGAGAGGAGTTGATGATAATACCAACCCCCTCACAGAGAGAGAGCAGTTGATGATAATACCAACCCCCTCACATAGAGAGGAGTTGATGATAATACCAAACCCCTCACAGAGAGAGAGAGAGGAGTTGAAATAATACCAAACCCCTCACAGGGAGAGAGAGGAGTTGATGATAATACCAAACCCCTCACAGAGAGAGGAGTTGATGATAATACCAATCCCCTCACAGAGAGAGGAGTTGATGATAATACCAACCCCCTCACAGGGAGATGAGTTGATGATAATACCAACCCTCTCACAGAGAGAGAGAGAGAGGAGTTGTTATAATACCAACCCCCTCACAGAGAGAGAGGAGTTGATTATAATACCAACCCCCTCACAGAGAGAGAGGAGTTGATGATAATACCAACCCCCTCACAGAGAGAGAGAGAGAGGAGTTGGTGATAATACCAACCCCCTCAGAGAGAGAGGAGTTGATGATAATACCAACCCCTCAGAGAGAGAGAGAGAGGAGTTGATGATAATACCAACCCCCTCACAGAGAGAGAGAGAGGAGTTGATGATAATACAACCCCCTCACAGAGAGAGGAGTTGATGATAATACCAAACCCCTCACAGAGAGAGAGAGGAGTTGATGATAATACCAACCCCCTCACAGAGAGAGGAGTTGATGATAATACCAAACCCCCTCACAGAGAGAGAGAAGAGTTGATGATAATACCAACCCCCTCACAGAGAGAGAGAGAGTTGATGATAATACCAACCCCCTCACAGAGAGAGAGAGAGTTGATGATAATACCAACCCCCTCACAGAGAGAGAGGAGTTGATGATAATACCAACCCCCTCACAGAGAGAGAGGAGTTGATGATAATACCAACCCCCTCACAGAGAGAGAGCAGTTGATGATAATACCAACCCCCTCACATAGAGAGGAGTTGATGATAATACCAAACCCCTCACAGAGAGAGAGAGAGAGGAGTTGAAATATAATACCAAACCCCTCACAGGGAGAGAGAGGAGTTGATGATAATACCAAACCCCTCACAGAGAGAAAGAGGAGTTGATGATAATACCAACCCCCTCACAGAGAGAGAGAGAGAGAGAGAGAGAGAGGAGTGGATGATAATACCAAACCCATCACAGAGAGAGAGGAGTTGATGATAATACCAACCACCTCACAGAGAGAGAGAGAGGAGTTGATGATAATACCAACCCCCTCACAGAGAGAGAGAGGAGTTGATGATAATACCAACCCCCTCACAGAGAGAGAGAGGAGTTGATGATAATACCAACCCCCTCACAGAGAGAGAGGAGTTGATGATAATACCAACCCCCCTCACAGAGAGAGGAGTTGATGATAATACCAAACCCCCCTCACAGAGAGAGAGAGAGGAGTTGAAATATAATACCAAACCCCTCACAGGGGAGAGAGGAGTTGATGATAATACCAAACCCCTCACAGAGAGAGAGAGGAGTTGATGATAATACCAAACCCGCTCACAGAGAGAGAGAGGAGTTGATGATAATACCAAACCCCTCACAGGGAGAGAGAGAGGAGTTGATGATAATACCAACCCCCTCACAGAGAGAGAGAGAGGAGTTGATGATAATACCAAACCCCTCACAGGGAGAGAGAGCAGTTGATGATAATACCAACCCCCTCACAGAGAGAGAGAGGAGTTGATGATAATACCAACCCCCTCACAGAGAGAGAGGAGTTTTGATAATACCAACCCCCTCACAGAGAGAGAGGAGTTGATGATAATACCAACCCCCTCACAGAGAGAGGAGTTGATGATAATACCAACCCCCTCACAGAGAGAGGAGCTGATGATAATACCAACCCCCTCACAGAGAGAGTTGATGATAATACCAATCCCCTCACAGAGAGAGAGAGGAGTTGATGATAATACCAACCCCCTCACAGAGAGGGGAGAGGAGTTGATGATAATACCAACCCTCTCACAGAGAGAGAGAGAGAGAGGAGTTGTTATAATACCAACCCCTCACAGAGAGAGAGAGTTGATTATAATACCAACCCCCTCACAGAGAGAGAGAGGAGTTGATGATAATACCAACCCCCTCACAGAGAGAGAGAGAGGAGTTGGTGATAATACCAACCCCCTCAGAGAGAGAGAGAGGAGTTGATGATAATACCAACCCCCCTCAGAGAGAGAGAGAGGAGTTGATGATAATACCAACCCCTCACACAGAGAGAGAGAGAGAGGAGTTGATGATAATACCAACCCCCTCACAGAGAGAGAGGAGTTGATGATAATACCAAACCCCTCACAGAGAGAGAGAGAGGAGTTGATGATATTACCAACCCCCTCACAGAGAGAGAGGAGTTGATGATAATACCAAACCCCCTCACAGAGAGAAGAGTTGATGATAATACCAACCCCCTCACAGAGAGAGAGGAGTTGATGATAATACCAACCCCCTCACAGAGAGAGAGAGAGGAGTTGATGATAATACCAACCCCCTCACAGAGAGAGGAGTTGATGATAATACCAACCCCCTCACAGAGAGAGAGGGTTGATGATAATGCCAACCCCCTCACAGGGGAGAGAGAGGAGTTGATGATAATACCAAACCCCTCACAGGAGATAGAGGAGTTGATGATAATACCAACCCCCTCACAGAGAGAGAGGAGTTGATGATAATACCAACCCCCTCACAGAGAGAGAGGAGTTGATGATAATACCAACCCCCTCACAGAGAGAGAGAGAGAGGAGTTGGTGATAATACCAACCCCCTCAGAGAGAGAGAGGAGTTGATGATAATACCAACACCCTCAGAGAGAGAGAGAGAGAGGAGTTGATGATAATACCAACCCCCTCACAGAGAGAGGAGTTGATGATAATACCAACCACCTCACAGAGAGAGAGGAGTTGATGATAATACCAACCCCCTCACAGAGAGAGAGGATTTGATGATAATACCAACACCCTCACAGAGAGAGTAGTTGATGATAATACCAACCCCCTCACAGAGAGAGAGAGAGGAGTTGATGATAATACCAACCCCTCACAGAGAGAGAGAGAGGAGTTGATGATAATACCAACCCCCTCACAGAGGAGTTGATGATAATACCAACCCCCTCACAGAGAGAGGAGTTGATGATAATACCAACCCCTCACAGAGAGAGAGAGGAGTTGATTATAATACCAACCCCCTCACAGAGAGAGAGAGAGAGAGAGGAGTTGATGATAATACCAACCCCCTCACAGAGATTGAGGAGTTGATGATAATACCAACCCCCCTCACAGAGAGAGAGAGAGGAGTTGATGATAACACCAACCCCCCCTCACAGAGAGAGAGAGAGTTGATGATAATACCAACCCCCTCACAGAGAGAGGAGTTGATGATAATACCAACCCCCTCACAGAGAGAGGAGTTGATGATAATACCAACCCCCTCACAGAGAGAGGAGTTGATGATAATACCAACCCCCTCACAGAGAGAGGAGTTGATGATAATACAGGGCGGCAGGGTAGCCTAGTGGTTAGAGCGTTGGACTAGTAACCGGAACACGAAAGAGAAAGACTGAGAGGGAAAAAAAAGAAAGAAAGTAACAAAGTAGGCAGAAGGAGAGAAAGAAGGAGAGAAAGAAGGAGAGAAGGAAGGAGAAGGAGAAGGAGAGAAAGAAGGAGAGGGAGGAGGAGAGAATGAGGGATAGAAGGAGAGAGAGAAGGAGATAGGGGAGAGAAATATGGAGAGAAAGAACGAGAGATAGAAGGAGAGATAGAAGGAGAGAGAGAGACACACAGCCTCCATTACCCTCTGCTGAAGGAGAGATAGAAGGAGAGATACCTGGGGTCTATAGAGGAGACTAGTAACAACCTGGGGTCTATGAGGAGACTGGTGACAACCTGGGGTCTATAGAGGAGACTGGTGACAACCTGGGGTCTATAGGGAGACTGGTCCCAACCTGGGGTCTATAGAGGAGCCTGGTAACAACCTGGAGTCTATAGAGGAGACTGGTCCCAACCTGGGGTCTATAGAGGAGACTGGTGACAACCTGGGGTCTATAGAGGAGACTGGTCCCAACCTGGGGTCTATAGAGGAGCCTGGTAACAACCTGGAGTCTATAGAGGAGACTGGTCCCAACCTGGGGTCTATAGAGGAGACTGTTAACAACCTGGGGTCTATGGGGACTGGTAACAACCTGGGATCTATAGAGGAGACTGGTGACAACCTGGGGTCTATAGAGGAGACTGGTAATAACCTGGGTCTATAGAGGGAGACTGGTAACAACCTGGGGTCTATAGGAGACTGGTAACAACCTGGGGTCTATAGAGGAGACTGGTGACAACCTGGGGTCTATAGAGGAGACTGGTCCCAACCTGGGGTCTATAGAAGAGACTGGTGACAACCTGGAGTCTATAGAGGAGACTGGTTACAACATGGGGTCTATAGAGGAGACTGGTAGTAACCTGGGGTCTATAGAGGGGAGACTGGTAACAACCTGGGGTCTATAGAGGAGACTGGTAACAACCTGGGGTCTATAGAGGAGACTGGTAACAACCTGGGGTCTATAGAGGAGACTGGTG
>NW_027013565.1:351380-354307 GCF_036934945.1 Oncorhynchus masou masou | reverse complement strand
TCATGGGGATCAGGTTGAATCCCAGCGCTAGCCACTTAGTTTCTGTTTTAAAGTCATGGGGATCAGGTTGAATCCCAGCGCTAGCCACTTAGTTTCTGTTTTAAAGTCATGGGGATCAGGTTGAATCCCAGCGCTAGCCACTTAGTTTCTGTTTTAAAGTCATGGGGATCAGGTTGAATCCCAGCGCTAGCCACTTAGTTTCTGTTTTAAAGTCATGGGGATCAGGTTCAATCCCAGCGCTAGCCACTTAGTTTCTGTTTTAAAGTCATGGGGATCAGGTTGAATCCCAGCGCTAGCCACTTAGTTTCTGTTTTAAAGTCATGGGGATCAGGTTCCATCCCAGCGCTAGCCACTTAGTTTCTGTTTTAAAGTCATGGGGATCAGGTTGAATCCCAGCGCTAGCCACTTAGTTTCTGGTTTAAAGTCATGGGGATCAGGTTGAATCCCAGCGCCTGGACCATCTTGTTGGTCCTGAACCAGCACCTGGTTAGTCCTGAACCAGCACCTGTTTAGTCCTGAACCAGCACCTGGTTGGTAATGAACCAGCACCTGGTTGGTCCTTAACCAGCACCTGGTTGGTCCTGAACCAGCACCTGGATCAGAATGTACAGTGTTCTCTTTTCCTTTCTGTTCTCTTTTGTCTTTCTGCACCAAGATGATATAAGAGCTGTAGATACCTCAGTCTGTTGTTGTTCTGAACCAAGAGGATATAAGAGTTGTAGATACCTCAGTCTGTTGTTGTTCTGAACCAAGAGGATATAAGAGTTGTAGATACCTCAGTCTGTTGTTGTTCTGAACCAAGAGGATATAAGAGCTGTAGATACCTCAGTCTGTTGTTGTTCTTCACCAAGAGGATATAAGAGTTGTAGATACCTCAGTCTGTTGTTCTGAACCAAGAGGATATAAGAGTTGTAGATACCTCAGTCTGTTGTTGTTCTGACCCAAGAGGATATAAGAGTTGTAGATACCTCAGTCTGTTGTTGTTCTGAACCAAGAGGATATAAGAGTTGTAGATACCTCAGTCTGTTGTTGTTCTGCACCAAGAGGATATAAGAGTTGTAGATACCTCAGTCTGTTGTTGTTCTGAACCAAGAGGATATAAGAGTTGTAGATACCTCAGTCTGTTGTTGTTCTGAACCAAGAGGATATAAGAGTTGTAGATACCTCAGTCTGTTGTTGTTCTGAACCAAGAGGATATAAGAGTTGTTGATACCTCAGCCTGTTGTTGTTCTGAACCAAGAGGATATAAGAGTTGTAGATACCTCAGTCTGTTGTTGTTCTGAACCAAGAGGATATAAGAGTTGTAGATACCTCAGTCTGTTGTTGTTCTGAACCAAGAGGATATAAGAGTTGTAGATACCTCAGTCTGTTGTTGTTCTGAACCAAGAGGATATAAGAGTTGTAGATACCTCAGTCTGTTGTTGTTCTGAACCAAGAGGATATAAGAGTTGTAGACACCTCAGTCTGTTGTTGTTCTGAACCAAGAGGATATAAGAGTTGTAGATACCTCAGTCTGTTGTTGTTCTGAACCAAGAGGATATAAGAGTTGTAGATACCTCAGTCTGTTGTTGTTCTGAACCAAGAGGATATAAGAGTTGTAGATACCTCAGTCTGTTGTTGTTCTTCACCAAGAGGATATAAGAGTTGTAGATTGTTGTTCTGAACCAAGAGGATATAAGAGTTGTAGATACCTCAGTCTGTTGTTGTTCTGCACCAAGAGGATATAAGAGTTGTAGATACCTCAGTCTGTTGTTGTTCTGAACCAAGAGGATATAAGAGTTGTAGATGCTTCAGTCTGTTGTTGTTCTGAACCAAGAGGATATAAGAGTTGTAGATACCTCAGTCTGTTGTTGTTCTTCACCAAGAGGATATAAGAGTTGTAGATACCTCAGTCTGTTGTTGTTCTGAACCAAGAGGATATAAGAGTTGTAGATACCTCAGTCAGTTGTTGTTCTGAACCAAGAGGATATATTAGTTGTAGATACCTCAGTCTGTTGTTGTTCTTCACCAAGAGGATATAAGAGTTGTAGATACCTCAGTCTGTTGTTGTTCTTCACCAAGAGGATATAAGAGTTGTAGATGTTTCAGTCTGTTGTTGTTCTGAACCAAGAGGATATAAGAGTTGTAGATACCTCAGTCTGTTGTTGTTCTGAACCAAGAGGATATAAGAGTTGTAGATACCTCAGTCTGTTGTTGTTCTGAACCAAGAGGATATAAGAGTTGTAGATACCTCAGTCTGTTGTTGTTCTGAACCAAGAGGATATAAGAGTTGTAGATACCTCAGTCTGTTGTTGTTCTTCACCAAGAGGATATAAGAGTTGTAGATGCCTCAGTCTGTTGTTGTTCTGAACCAAGAGGATATAAGAGTTGTAGATACCTCAGTCTGTTGTTGTTCTGAACCAAGAGGATATAAGAGTTGTAGACACCTCAGTCTGTTGTTGTTCTGAACCAAGAGGATATAAGAGTTGTAGATACCTCAGTCTGTTGTTGTTCCGCACCAAGAGGATATAAGAGTTGTAGATACCTCAGTCTGTTGTTGTTCTGAACCAAGAGGATATATTAGTTGTTGATACCTCAGCCTGTTGTTGTTCTGAACCAAGAGGATATAAGAGCTGTAGATACCTCAGTCTGTTGTTGTTCTGCACCAAGAGGATATACGAGTTGTAGATACCTCAGTCTGTTGTTGTTCTGAACCAAGAGGATATAAGAGTTGTAGATACCTCAGTCTGTTGTTGTTCTGAACCAAGAGGATATAAGAGTTGTAGATACCTCAGTCTGTTGTTGTTCTGAACCAAGAGGATATAAGAGTTGTAGACACCTCAGTCTGTTGTTGTTCTGAACCAAGAGGATATAAGAGTTGTAGATACCTCAGTCTGTTGTTGTTCTGAACCAAGAGGATATAAGAGTTGTAGATACCTCAGTCTGTT
>NW_027013565.1:323880-346380 GCF_036934945.1 Oncorhynchus masou masou | reverse complement strand
GCTGGGCTGCTGGCTGGGCTATTGGCTGGGCTGCTGGCTGGACTGCTGGCTGGGCTGTTGGCTGGGCTGCTAGTTGGGCTGCTGGCTGGGCTGCTGGCTGGACTGCTGGCTGGGCTGCTGGCTGGGCTGCTGGCTGGGCTGTGCTGTTGGCTGGGCTGCTGGCTGTGCTGCTGGCTGGGCAACTGGCTTGGCTGGGCTGCTGGCTGTGCTGCTGGCTGTGCTGCTGGCTGGGCTGCTGGCTGGACTGCTGCAGAGAGACACTTTTATGAGTTAGTATTTAAACAACTTGGTGTTTGGGTGACTACACACACAAACACACACTTGCAAGAGTGAGCGCAGGCAGGCACGCACGCACACACACACGTACACACAGATATACACACACACAAACACACACACACACACACACACACACACACACACACACACACACACACACACACACACACACACACACACACACACACGCTATCTTGAGGTGGAGTTGACTCAGGTGTTATTTTCACTGATTAATTACGGGGTTTTAGTTGAAAGCTGAATGCTTCTTCTGAGGTTTTCAGAGAGCGGCTTTCTGAAACGTTTAACGACGACAGGCTTGAGTGGAGGGATGGAAAGAGTGGGAGAGGGGGAGGAGACAGAACAGAGAGAGTGGGAGAGGGGGAGGAGACAGAATAGAGAGAGTGGGAGAGGGGGAGGAGACAGAACAGAGAGAGTGGAAGAGGGGGAGGAGACAGAACAGAGAGAGTGGGAGAGGGGGAGGAGACAGAACAGAGAGAGTGGAAGAGGGGGAGGAGACAGAACAGAGAGAGTGGGAGAGGGGGAGGAGACAGAACAGAGAGAGTGGGAGAGGGGGAGGAGACAGAACAGAGAGAGTGGAAGAGGGGGAGGAGACAGAACAGAGAGAGTGGGAGAGGGGAGGAGACAGAATAGAGAGAGGGGGAGAGGGGGAGGAGACAGAACAGAGAGAGTGGAAGAGGGGGAGGAGACAGAATAGAGAGAGTGGGAGAGGGGGAGGAGACAGAATAGAGAGAGTGGGAGAGGGGAGGAGACAGAACAGAGAGAGTGGGAGAGGGGGAGGAGACAGAACAGAGAGAGTGGAAGAGGGGGAGGAGACAGAATAGAGAGAGTGGGAGAGGGGGAGGAGACAGAACAGAGAGAGTGGGAGAGGGGGAGGAGACAGAACAGAGAGAGTGGAAGAGGGGGAGGAGACAGAATAGAGAGAGTGGGAGAGGGGGAGGAGACAGAACAGAGAGAGTGGAAGAGGGGGAGGAGACAGAACAGAGAGAGTGGGAGAGGGGGAGGAGACAGAACAGAGAGAGTGGGAGAGGGGGAGGAGACAGAACAGAGAGAGTGGGAGAGGGGGAGGAGACAGAATAGAGAGAGTGGGAGAGGGGGAGGAGACAGAACAGAGAGAGTGGAAGAGGGGGAGGAGACAGAACAGAGAGAGTGGGAGAGGGGGAGGAGACAGAATAGAGAGAGTGGAAGAGGGGGAGGAGACAGAACAGAGAGAGTTGGAGAGGGGGAGGAGACAGAATAGAGAGAGTGGGAGAGGGGGAGGAGACAGAATAGAGAGAGTCGGAGAGGGGGAGGAGACAGAGTAGAGAGAGTGGGAGAGGGGGAGGAGACAGAATAGAGAGAGTGGGAGAGGGGGAGGAGACAGAATAGAGAGAGTTGGAGAGGGGGAGGAGACAGAGTAGAGAGAGTGGGAGAGGGGGAGGAGACAGAATAGAGAGAGTGGGAGAGGGGGAGGAGACAGAATAGAGAGAGTGGGAGAGGGGGAGGAGACAGAACAGAGAGAGTGGGAGAGGGGGAGGAGACAGAATAGAGAGAGTTGGAGAGGGGGAGGAGACAGAGAGAAAATAGAGAGAGTGGGAGAGGGGGAGGAGACAGAACAGAGAGAGTGGAGAGGGGGAGGAGACAGAGACAAAATAGAGAGAGTGGGAGAGGGGGAGGAGACAGAACAGAGAGAGTGGGAGAGGAGACAGAACAGAGAGAGTGGGAGAGGGGGAAGAGACAGAACAGAGAGAGTGGGAGAGGGGGAGGAGACAGAGACAGAACAGAGAGAGAGAGGGAGAGGGGGAGGAGGCAGAGACAGAACAGAGAGAGTGGGAGAGGGTGAGGAGACAGAACAGAGAGAGTGGGAGAGGGGGAGGAGACAGAACAGAGAGAGTGGGAGAGGGGGAGGAGACAGAACAGAGAGAGTGGGAGAGGGGGAGGAGACAGAACAGAGAGAGTGGGAGAGGGGGAGGAGACAGAACAGAGAGAGTGGGAGAGGGGGAGGAGACAGAATAGAGAGAGTGGGAGAGGGGGGAGGAGACAGAACAGAGAGAGTGGGAGAGGGGGAGGAGACAGAACAGAGAGAGTGGGAGAGGGGAGGAGACAGAACAGAGAGAGTGGGAGAGGGGGAGGAGACAGAACAGAGAGAGTGTATCAAATATGAAACTGATTCAACAAGATCTCACGGTCTCACCAATTTGACTTCAGACCCTGACGTTTATCCATGTCTCTACAAACGTCAAATCTCGAAGTTGCTCCAAATGTCAGATTTGCAGGTGTTTGTGACAACCTAAGGTTATCCTGCTGCAGATAATTCTGAATGGTTCAATTAAGGATTAATGTTTGGGGTTAAAGTATTAATTCTGAATGATTCAGTGAAAGGGTTTAATGTTTGGTTTTAAGACATTCATTCTGATGGTAATAACCCCATCATGCCCTATCAAAACCCAGTCTACTAGATGGTAATAACCCCACCATGCCCTATCAAAACCCAGTATACTAGATGGTAATAACCCCACCATGCCCTATCAAAACCCAGTCTACTAGATGGTAATAACCCCACCATGCCCTATCAAAACCCAGTCTACTAGATGGTAATAACCCCACCATGCCCTATCAAAACCCAGTCTACTAGATGGTAAAAACCACACCCACCATGCCCTATCAAAACCCAGTCTACTAGATGGTAAAAACCCCACTCACCATGCCCTATCAAAACCCAGTTTTCTAGATGGTAATAACCCTACCATGCCCTATCAAAACCCAGTCTACTAGATGGTAATAACCCCACATATCCCTATCAAAACCCAGTCTACTAGACGATAATAACCACACCATGCCCTATCAAAACCCAGTCTACTAGATGGTAATAACCCAGTCTACTAGATGGTAATAACCCCACCAGACCCTATCAAAACCCAGTCTACTAGATGGTAATAACCCAGTCTACTAGATGGTAATAACCCCACCATGCCCTATCAAAACCCAGTCTACTAGATGGCATTAACCCCATCATGCCCTATCAAAACCCAGTCTACTAGATGGTAATAACCACACCATGCCCTATCAAAACCCAGTCTACTAGATGGTAATAACCCCACCATGCCCTATCAAAACCCAGTCTACTAGATGGTAATAACCCCACCATGCCCTATCAAAACCCAGTCTACTAGATGGTAATAACCCCACCATGCCCTATCAAAACCCAGTCTACAAGATGGTAATAACCCCACCATGCCCTATCAAAACCCAGTCTACTAGATGGTAATAACCCCATCCACCATGCCCTATCAAAACCCAGTCTACTAGATGGTAATAACCCCACCATGCCCTATCAAAACCCAGTCTACTAGATGGTAATAACCCCACCATGCCCTATCAAAACCCAGTCTACTAGATGGTAATAACCCCACAATGCCCTATCAAAACCCAGTCTACTAGACGATGATAACCACGCCATGCCCTACCAAAACCCAGTCTACTAGATGGTAATAACCCAGTCTACTAGATGGTAATAACCCCACCATGCCCTATCAAAACCCAGTCTACTAGATGGTAATAACCCAGTCTACTAGATGGTAATAACCCCACCATGCCCTATCAAAACCCAGTCTACTAGATGGTAAAAACCCCACCCACCATGCCCTATCAAAACCCAGTTTTCTAGATGGTAATAACCCTACCATGCCCTATCAAAACCCAGTCTACTAGATGGTAATAACCCCACAATGCCCTATCAAAACCCAGTCTACTAGACGATAATAACCACACCATGCCCTATCAAAACCCAGTCTACTAGATGGTAATAACCCAGTCTACTAGATGGTAATAACCCCACCAGTCCCTATCAAAACCCAGTCTACTAGATGGTAATAACCCAGTCTACTAGATGGTAATAACCCCACCATGCCCTATCAAAACCCAGTCTACTAGATGGTAATAACCACACCATGCCCTATCAAAACCCAGTCTACTAGATGGTAATAACCCCACCATGCCCTATCAAAACCCAGTCTACTAGATGGTAATAACCCCACCATGCCCTATCAAATCCCAGTCTACTAGATGGTAATAACCCCACCATGCCCTATCAAAACCCAGTCTACAAGATGGTAATAACCCCACCATGCCCTATCAAAACCCAGTCTACTAGATGGTAATAACCCCATCCACCATGCCCTATCAAAACCCAGTCTACTAGATGGTAATAACCCCACCATGCCCTATCAAAACCCAGTCTACTAGATGGTAATAACCCCACAATGCCCTATCAAAACCCAGTCTACTAGACGATAATAACCACGCCATGCCCTATCAAAACCCAGTCTACTAGATGGTAATAACCCAGTCTACTAGATGGTAATAACCCCACCATGCCCTATCAAAACCCAGTCTACTAGATGGTAATAACCCAGTCTACTAGATGGTAATAACCCCATCATGCCCTATCAAAACCCAGTCTACTAGATGGTAATAACCCCACCATGCCCTATCAAAACCCAGTCTACTAGATGGTAATAACCCCACCATGCCCTATCAAAACCCAGTCTACTAGATGGTAATAACCCCACCATGCCCTATCAAAACCCAGTCTACTAGATGGTAATAACCCCACAATGCCCTATCAAAACCCAGTCTACTAGACGATAATAACCACACCATGCCCTATCAAAACCCAGTCTACTAGATGGTAATAACCCAGTCTACTAGATGGTAATAACCCCACCATGCCCTATCAAAACCCAGTCTACTAGATGGTAATAACCCCACAATGCCCTATCAAAACCCAGTCTACTAGACGATAATAACCACACCATGCCCTATCAAAACCCAGTCTACTAGATGGTAATAACCCCACAATGCCCTATCAAAACCCAGTCTACTAGATGGTAATAACCAAGTCTACTAGATGGTAATAACCCCACCATGCCCTATCAAAACCAAGTCTACTAGATGGTAATAACCCCACCATGCCCTATCAAAACCAAGTCTACTAGATGGTAATAACCCCACCATGCCCTATCAAAACCCAGTTTACTAGATGGTAATAACCACACCATGGCCTATCAAAACCCAGTCTACTAGATGGTAATAACCCCACCCACCATGCCCTATCAAAACCAGTCTACTAGATGGTAATAACCCCACCATGCCCTATCAAAACCCAGTCTACTAGATGGTAATAACCCAGTCTACTAGATGGTAATAACCCCACCAGACCCTATCAAAACCCAGTCTACTAGATGGTAATAACCACACCATGGCCTATCAAAACCCAGTCTACTAGATGGTAATAACCCCACCATGGCCTATCAAAACCCAGTTTACTAGAGCGTAAAAACTTGTTTGTCCTCCGAAATACACACTCACTCACTCACACACACACACACACACACACACACACACACACACACACACACACACACACACACACACACACACACACACACACACACACACACACACACACACACACACAGTGAATTAGAAGGTGAATCACCGGGGGGGGGCACTACAGCATTAGAAACAGATGTTTATAGATTTATTCTTACCTTCTGGGAGCTTGAAACTGCAGAACAACACAAAGTCAACAAGCAGGGAGGCCCAGACACTCTTTCCCTCCTTCTCTCCTTTTTCTCCTTCCCTTCTCTTCTTCTCTCCTTCCATTCTTCCCTTCTCTCCTTCCGGTATCTCTTTCTCTCCTTCCCTTATCTCCTACCCTCCTTCTCTTCCTCCCTTCTCTCCTTCTCTTCTATCCTTCCCTTCTCCTCTTCTCTCCTTCCATTCTTCCCTTCTCTCCTTCCAGTATCTCTTTCTCTCCTTCCCTTATCTCCTACCCTCCTTCCATTCTTCCCTACTCTCGCACCCTTCTCTCCTTCTCTTCTCTCCTTCTCTCCTTCCCTTCTCTCCTTCCATTCTTCCCTTCTCTCTTTCCCTTCTCTCCTTCTCTCCTTCCATTCTCTCCTGCTCTCCTTATCTCCTACCCCCCTTCCTTTCTCTCCTTCCTTTCTATTTTTCTCCTTCCTTTCTCTCCTTCTCTCATCTTCTCTCATCCTAATAAATGAGGTTGGGTCTCTAAAACCACTGGAGGTTGCTGGCACCTTAATTGGGGAGGACTGGCTCGTGGTAATGGCTGGAGCGCGAATGGGTGAAATGCTATCAAATACATCAAGCAGATGGTTTTGACAGAGCATTTAATCTGCTCCGTTCCAGCCATTTACTATGAGCCTGTCCTCCCCACAGCAGCCTCCGCTGCTCTCAACCAATTAAAACCAGAGCTGAGAAGCATCAGTACTGTCGGAGCCGGTAGTTAGTGGGCGCAGCTGATGCTGCAGTTGTTGTAACCAGGGACCTTAACAAAGGACCATTCCATTAGGATCACTTCTATTCCCAGACTGCAGACCAATTAGTAAACACACAGATTAGACTGAAATCAAACAAACAGGAGGAGAAGAGTGAGAGAGTGAGAGTGAGAGTGAGAGTGAGAGTGAGAGAGAGAGAGAGAGAGAGAGAGAGAGAGAGTGAGAGTGAGAGAGAGAGAGAGAGAGAGAGAGAGAGAGAGAGAGAGAGAGAGAGAGAGAGAGAGAGAGAGAGAGAGAGAGAGAGAGAGCAGCAGTCGTTGTAGGACTTTGGCAAAGGAATTGCACTATACTATTAGGATCACTTCTATTCCCAGACTGCAGACCAATTAGCAAACACACAGATTAGGCTGAAATCAAACAAACAGGAGAGAGAGAGGGTGAGGGGAGAGAGAGCTGTTTGCTGATGATCTGGTGCTTCTGTCACCAACCAAGGAGGGCCTACAGCAGCACCTAGATCTTCTGCACAGATTCTGTCAGACCTGGGCCCTGACAGTAAATCTCAGTAAGACCAAAATAATGGTGTTCCAAAAAAGGTCCAGTCACCAGGACCACAAATACAAATTCCATCTAGACACTGTTGCCCTAGAGCACACAAAAAACTATACATACCTTGGCCTAAACATCAGCGCCACAGGTAACTTCCACAAAGCTGTGAATGATCTGAGAGACAAGGCAAGAAGGGCCTTCTATGCCATCAAAAGGAACATAAATTTCAACATACCAATTAGGATTTGGCAAAAAAAACTTGAATCAGTCATAGAGCCCATTGCCCTTTATGGTTGTGAGGTCTGGGGTCCGCTCACCAACCAAGACTTCACAAAATGGGACAAACACCAAATTGAGACTCTGCACGCAGAATTCTGCAAAAATATCCTCAGTGTACAACGTAGAACACCAAATAATGCATGCAGAGCAGAATTAGGCCGATACCCACTAATTATCAAAATCCAGAAAAGAGCTGTTAAATTCTATAACCAGCTAAAAGGAAGCGATTCCCAAACCTTCCACAACAAAGCCATCACCTACAGAGAGATGAACCTGGAGAAGAGTCCCCTAAGCAAGCTGGTCCTGTGGCTCTGTTCACAAACACACCCTACAGAGCCCCATGACAGCAGCACAATTAGACCCAACCAAATCATGAGAAAACAAAAAGATAATTACTTGACACATTGGAAAGAATTAACAAAAAAACAGAGCAAACTAGAATGCTATTTGGCCCTACACAGAGAGTACACAGCGGCAGAATACCTGACCACTGTGACTGACCCAAAATTAAGGAAATGACTATGTACAGACTCAGCGAGCATAGCCTTGCTATTGAGAAAGGCCGCCGTAGGCAGACATGGCTCTCAAGAGGAGACAGGCTATGTGCTCACTGCCCACAAAATGAGGTGGAAACTGAGCTGCACTTCCTATTTGTGACCTGTTGCCACGAGAAAAGGGCAACCAGTGAAGAACACGCACCATTGTAAATACAACCCATATCTATGCTTATTTATTTTATCTTGTGTCCTTTACCATTTGCACATTGTAAAAACACTGTTTATATATATATATATATATATATATATATATATATATATATATATATATATATATATATATATATATATATATATATAATACGACATTTGTAATGTCTTTATTGTTTTGAAACTTCTGTATGTGTGATGTCTACTGTTAATTTTTATTGTTTATTTCACTTTATATATTATATACCTTACTTGCTTTGGCAATGTTAACACATGTTTCCCATGCCAATAAAGCCCCTTGAATTGAATTGAATTGAGAGGGAGAGAGCGGAGGAGGGAGAGAGAGAGGGAGAGAGGGGAGGGGGAGAGATAGAGAGAGAGAGAGGGAGAGAGAGAGGGAGAGAGTGATGGAAGGGGTAGAGAGAGAGGGAGGGAGAGAGCGAGAGGGAGAGAGAGAGGGAAGGAGAGAGCGAGCGAGAGGGAGAGAGAGAGGTGAGGCAGTGAGAGAGAGAGGGAGAGAGGGGAGGGGAGAGAGAGAGAGAGAGAGGGAGAGAGAGAGAGAGAGAGAGAGAGGAGAGGGAGAGGGGGAGGGGGAGGGGGAGGGGAGGGAGAGAGAGAGAGAGAGAGGGGAGAGGGAGAGGGAGAGGGAGAGAGAGAGGAGAGAGGGAGAGAGGGAGAGAGAGAGGAGAGAGGGAGAGAGGGAGAGAGAGAGAGAGAGAGAGAGAGAGAGAGAGAGAGAGAGAGAGAGAGAGAGATGGGGAGAAGGTGAGGGGAGAGAGGGAGGAAGAGAGGGAGAGAGAAATAGGGAGTGAGAGCGAGAGAGAGGAGAGAGGGGGAAGAGAGAGAGAGAGAGAGAGGGAGAGAGCAAGAGGGAGGGAGAGAGAGAGAGGGAGTGAAGGAGAGAGAGGGAGAAAGAGGAAGAGAGAGAGGTGCGGGGGTGAGAGAGAGAGAGGGAGAGAGGGGAGGGGGGATAGAGAGAGAGGGAGAGAGGGGAGGAGGAGAGAGAGAGAGAGAGGGAGAGATGGGAGGGGGAGAGAGAGAGAGAGAGAGAGAGAGAGAGAGAGAGAGAGAGAGAGAGAGAGAGAGAGAGAGAGAATGAACAGTACATGTATGAATCCTATGAAAGGGGAAAGTGGGATACCTCGTCAGTTATACATGAATGTGTCTTCCATATTTAACCCCTCAACCTGACTGTACTGCATAATGAGAGTATTCAGACCATCCTGATTGTTTTCCCACATGTTGTTACGTTATTACGTTACGCCTTATTCCAAAATAGATTAAATCCTCATCAATCTACACACAAAACCCCATAATGACAAAAACTGTTGTTTTGAAATTTTTGCTAACAAAAATTACGGGTTATTGTGATGTCATTACGGGTTATTGTGATGTCATTATGGGGATTTGTGATGTCATTACGAGGTATTGTGTGTAGATTTGATACCACCTCTGTGTGTGTATATATACAAAAAACGAAAAACTGAAATATCACATTTACTTAAGTACTCAGACCCTTTACTTTACTTGGCAGCGATTACAGCCTCGAGTCTTCTTGGGTTTGACGCTACAAGCTTGGCACACCTGTATTTGGGGAGTTTCTACCATTCTACTCTGCAGATCCTCTCAAGCTCTGTCAGGTTGGATGGGGAGCATTGCTGCACAGCTATTTTCAGGTCTCTCCAGAGATGTTCAGGTCCATATTATATACACTCATCCTGCGTGGCGCAGTGGTCTAAGACACTGCATCTCAGTGCAAGAGGCGACACTGCGGTACCTGGTTTGAATCCAGGCTGCATCACATCCTGCTGGGATTGGGAGTCCCATAGGGGCGGCACACAATTGGCACAGCGTCGTCTGGGGTAGGCCGTCATTGTAATTCAGAATTTGTTCTTATACTGACTTGCCTAGTTAAATAAAGGTTAAGTGGCTCTGTGGGTCTCTGGATGGAAGGTAAACTGTCATACTTTGCTTCGCTACGTTCGTCTTTCCCTTGATCCTGTCTAGTCTCCCATTCCCCCCCGCTGAAAAAACCCTCCCCAAAGCATGATGCTGCCAAAACCAATGGTGACAGGTTTCCTCCACATGTGATGCATTCAGGCCAAAGAGATCAATATTTTCTTCATCAGACCGGAGATTCTTGTTTCTCATGAGTCCTTTAGATTCCTTTTGGCGAACTCCAAGCGTGATGCCTTTTACTGAAGAGTGGCTTCTGTCTATCTCCTCTACAAGTTAAGACCTGATTGGTGGAGTGCTTTGGAGATGGTTGTCCTTCTGGAATGTTCTCCCATCTCCACAGAGGAACTCTGGAGCTCTGTCAGAGTGACCATCAGGTTCTTGGTCACCTACCTGACCAAGGCAGCTTTCACCCCAGATTGCTCAGTTTGACCGGGCGGCCAGCTCTAGGAAGAGTCTTGGTGGTTCTTGGGGACCTTCAATGCTGCAGAGATTTTGGGGTATCCCTTCCCCAGATCTGTGCCTTTATCCTGTCTTGGATCTCTACAGACAATTCCTTCAACCTCATGGCTTGGTTTTTTTCTCTGACATGCACTGTCAACTGTGTGACCTCATACAGACGGGTGTGTGCCTTTCCAAATCATGTCCAATCAATTAAATTGACCACAGGTGGACTTCAATCAAGTTGTAGAAACATCTCAAGGATGATCAATGGAAACGGGAGGCACCTGAGCTCAATGTCGAGTCTCAAATCAACGGGTTACGTACTTATGTAAATAAGCTGTTTCTGTTATTTTTTAAATTATACATACAAAAAAAATGTAAAACCTGTTTTTGCTTTGTCATTATGGAATAGTGTGTGTAGATTGATTTTGTATTTATTTAATCCATTTTAGAATAGGGCTGTAACACAACAAAATGTGTAAAAAGGGAATGGGATACTTTCCGAATGCATCTGATTGGCTGCTGCATATGCAGATGTGATTCTGATTGGCTGCTGCATATGCAGATGTGATTCTGATTGGCTGCTGCATATGCAGATGTGTATTGTGATTGGCTTCTAAATACACTGAGTATAGCAAACATTAGAAACACTTTCCTAATATTGAGTTGCCCCTCCCCCTTCTGACCCCAGAACAGCCTCAATTCTAATCTAATATTGAGTTGCCCCTCCCCCTTCTGACCCCAGAACAGCCTCAATTCTAATCTAATATTGAGTTGCCCCTCCCCTTCTGACCCCAGAACAGCCTCAATTCTAATCTAATATTGAGTTGCCCCTCCCCCTTTTGACCCCAGAACAGCCTCAATTCTAATCTAATATTGAGTTGCCCCTCCCCCTTCTGACCCCAGAACAGCCTCAATTCTAATCTAATATTGAGTTGCCCCTCCCCTCCCCCTTCTGACCCCAGAACAGCCTCAATTCTAATCTAATATTGAGTTGCCCCTCCCCTTCTGACCCCAGAACAGCCTCAATTCTAATCTAATATTGAGTTGCCCCTCCCCTTCTGACCCCAGAACAGCCTCAATTCTAATCTAATATTGAGTTGCCCCTCCCCCTTCCCCCAGAACAGCCTTCTAATCTAATATTGACCCCAGAACAGCCTCAATTCTAATCTAATATTGAGTTGCCCCTCCCCCTTCTGACCCCAGAACAGCCTCAATTCTAATCTAATATTGAGTTGCCCCCCCCTTCTGACCCCAGAACAGCCTCAATTCTAATCTAATATTTAGTTGCCCCTCCCCCAGAACAGCCTTCTGACCCCAGAACAGCCCCAATTCGTCAGGACTCTACAAGGTGTCAAAGCGTTCCGCAGGGATTCTGGCCCATGTTGACTCTAATGCTCCCACAACACTTGTGTCAAGTTGGCTGAATCTCCTTTGGGTGGTTGACCGTTCATGACACACACGGGAAACTGTTGAGCGTGAAAAAAACCAGCAGCATTGCAGTTCTTGGCACAAATCGATGCGCCTGGCAAGCTACTGCCATGCCCTGATCTTTTGTCTTCCTCACTCACCCTCTTTAATGACTGACTTCATTGTCCCCATGGGGACATGTTGTTGCAGTGTCATGTACACATTTAATATGGCGTTTTAATACAAAACAAATTGACAACAGTTATAATAGTTACATAGCAATAAAAAGAGAGTAGCTGGCTGGCCTTACTGGGTGGATAGGAACATTAACCCGAGCCCAGAGGGGAGTAGTTCAACGTTCAGGTACACGGGGTGGGGCTTAGGTCTAAAATTATTTTGTGAACCTTGCACAGAGCCCTGACATTAAGGATCTCATCCAGGCCTGTCTGTTTGACTCCTAGTACCTTGGGGAGGGCCCTGACCTTAAAGATCTCATCCAGGCCTGTCTGTTTGACACCTAGTACCTTGGGGAGGGTCCTGACCTTAAAGATCTCATCCAGGCCTGTCTGTCTGACTCCTAGTACCTTGCTGAAAGCCCTGAACTTAAAGATCTCATCCAGGCCTGTCTGTTTGACTCCCAGCGCCTTGCTGAGGGCCCTGACCTTAAGGATCTCATCAAGGCCTGTCTGTTTAACTCCTAGTACCTTGGGGAGGGCCCTGACCTTAAAGATCTCATCCAGGCCTGTCTGTTTGACTCCTAGTACCTTGGGGAGGGCCCTGACCTTAAAGATCTCATCCAGGCCTGTCTGTTTGACTCCTAGTACCTTGGGGAGGGCCCTGACCTTAAGGATCTCATCAAGGCCTGCATGTTTAACTCCTAGTACCTTGGGGAGGGCCCTGACCTTAAAGATCTCATCCAGGCCTGTCTGTTTGACTCCTAGTACCTTGGGGAGAACCCTGACCTTAAAGATCTCATCCAGGCCTGCCTGTTTGACTCCTAGTACCTTGGGGAGGGCCCAGACCTTAAATATCTCATCCAGGCCTGTCTGTCTGACTCCTAGTACCTTGGGGAGGGCCCTGACCTTACGGATGTCATCCAGGCCTCTCTGTTTGACTCCTAGTACCTTGGGGAGGGCCCTGACCCTAAGGATCTTATCCAGGCCTGTCTGTCTGACGCCTCGTACCTTGGGGAGGGCCCTGACCTTAAATATCTCATCCAGGCCTGTCTGTTTGACTCCTAGTACCTTGGGGAGGGCCCAGACCTTAAGGATCTCATCCAGGCCTGTCTGTTTGACTCCTAGTACCTTGGGGAGGGCCCTGACCTTAAGGATCTCATCCAGGCCTGTCTGTTTGACTCCTAGTACCTTGGGGAGGGCCCTGACCTTTAATATCTCATCCAGGCCTGTCTGTTTGACTCCTAGTACCTTGGGGAGGGCCCTGACCTTAAGGATCTCATCCAGGCCTGGCTGTCTGACTCCTAGCACCTTGGGGAGGGCCCTGACCTTAAGTATCTCATCCAGGTCTGTCTGTTTGACTCCTAGTACCTTGGGGAGAACTCTGACCTTAAGGATCTCATCCAGGCCTGTCTGTTTGACTCCTAGTACCTTGGGGAGGGCTCTGACCTTAAGGATCTCATCCAGGCCTGTCTGTTTGACTCCTAGTACCTTGGGGAGGGCCCTGACCTTAAGGATCTCATCCAGGCCTGTCTGTTTGACTCCTAGTACCTTGGGGAGGGCCCTGACCTTAAGGATCTCATCCAGGCCTGTCTGTTTGACTCCTAGTACCTTGCTTTCTGAATAATCCTTCTAAGCATATTTTTCTGGCAGACAGTGTCATTGCCAAACCAACAAACAATACAACATGTTTAAATACTCACAATGAAAGATTTGATAAACAGAGTCTGTATAGTACAGTCAACATTAAAATATCTCAGGTTTTTGAGAGTTTCTGTTGAATATTTTTTGGCACACAATCTATGTTTCAATTGTCTCAAGGCTTAAAAATCCGTCTTTAACCAGGTCTCCTCCCCTTCATCTTTAACCAGGTCTCCTCCCCTTCATCTTTAACCAGTCTCCTCCCCTTCATCTTTAACCAGGTCTCCTCCCCTTCATCTTTAACCTGTCTCCTCCCCTTAATCTTTAACCTGTCTCCTCCCCTTCATCTTTAACCAGGTATCCTCCCCTTCTTCTTTAACCAGGTCTCCTCCCCTTCATCTTTAATCCGTCTCCTCCCCTTCATCTTTAACCAGGTCTCCTCCCCTTCATCTTGAACCAGGTCTCCTCCCCTTCATCTTTAACCTGTCTTCTCATCTTCATCTTTAACCAGGTCTCCTCCGCGTGATCTTTAACCTGTCTCCGCCCCTTCATCTTTAACCTGTCTCCGCCCCTTCATCTTTAACCAGGTCTCCTCCCCTTCATCTTTACCTGTCTCCTCCCCTTCATCTTTAACCAGGTCTCCTCCCCTTCATCTTTAACCAGGTTTCCTCCCCTTCATCTTTAACCTGTCTCCTCCCCTTCATCTTTAACCAGGTCTCCTCTCCCTTCATCTTTAACCAGGTCTCATCCCCTTCATCTTTAACCTGGTCTCCTCCCCTTCATCTTTAACCTCTTACATCTATGGGGGCGCTATTTCATTTTTGGATGAAAAACGTTCCCGTTTTAAACAAGATATTTTGTCACAAAAAGATGCTCGACTATGCATATAATTGATAGCATTCGAAAGAAAACACTCTGACGTGTCCAGAAATACCAAGATATTCTCTGTGCGTGCCCTAGAACGTGAGCTTCAGGCAAAACCAAGATGAGATGGCATCCAGGAAATGACAAGGATTTTTGAGGCTCTGTTTTCCATTGTCTCCTTATATGGCTGTGAATGCGAGAGGAATGAGCCTGCCCTTTCTGTCGTTTCCCCAAGGTGTCTGCAGCAATGTGACGTATTTGTAGGCAGATCATTGGAAGATTGACCATAAGAGACCACATTTACCAGGTGTCCGCCCGGTGTCCTGCGCCGAAATTGGTGCGCAAAAGTCACCTGCCAGTATTTTTCCATGCGATACAGAGAGGAAAGCAAGCTTCCACGAACTGCATATCAATTACGAGATATGTGAAAAAACACCTTGAGGATTGATTCCAAACAACGTTTGCCATGTTTCGGTCGATATTATGTAGTTAATCCGGAAAAAGTTTTACGTTGTAGGTGACTGAATTTTCGGTTCGTTTCGGTAGCCAGACGCAATGTAGAAAACGGAACGATTTCTCCTACACACAGACGCTTTCAGGAAAAACTGCGCATTTGGTATGTAACTGAGAGTCTCCTCATTGAAAACATCAGAAGCTCTTCAAAGGTAAATGATTTTATTTATTTGGTTATCTGGTTTTTGTGAAAATGTTGCGTGCTAAATGCTACTCAAAATGCTATGCTAGCTTTGCATACTCTTACACAAATTAGTCAATTTCTATGGTTCAAAAGCATATTTTGAAAATCTGAGATGACAGTGTTGTTAAGAAAAGGCTAAGCTTGAGAGCAGACGCATTATTTTCATTTTATTTGCGATTTTCAGAAATCGTTAACGTTGCGTTATGCTAATGAGCCTGAGGCTTTAGTCACAAACCCGGATCCGGGATGGGGAGTTTCAAGAAGTTAACCAGGTCTCCTCCCCTTCATCTTTAACCTGGTCTCCTCCCCTTCATCTTTAACCAGGTCTCCTCCACTTCATCTTTAACCTGTCTCCTCCCCTTCATCTTTAACCAGGTCTCCTCCCCTTCATCTTTAACCAGGTCTCCTCTCTCTTCATCTTTAACCAGGTCTCCTCCCCTTCATCTTTAACCAGGTCTCCTCTCCCTTCATCTTTAACCAGGTCTCCTCTCCCTTCATCTTTAACCAGGTCTCCTCTCCCTTCATCTTTAACCAGGTCTCCTCTCCCTTCATCTTTAACATCTCCCTTCATCTTTAACCAGGTCTCCTCCCCTTCATCTTTAACCAGGTCTCCTCCCCTTCATCTTTAACCAGGTCTCCTCCCCTTCATCTTTAACCTGACTCCTCCCCTTCATCTTTAACCAGGTCTCCTCCCCTTCATCTACACTGATTGAAGTGGATTTAACTAGTTACATCAATAAGGGATCATAGCTTTCACCTGGAATCACCTGTTCAGTCTGTGTATTGGAAAGAGCAGGTGTTCCTAATGTTTTGTACACTCTGTGTTTGTGGATGTGTATCTGATTGGCTGCTGCATACACTTCATACACACATGAAGGGGAGGAGACCACTACTGCATACACGTAGAAAGTACGTGGACAAATTAGTGGATTCGGCTATTTCAGGCACACCTGTTGCTGAGAGGTGTATAAAATCGAGTACACAGAATTGCAATCTCCAAAGACAAATATTGGCGGTTAGAATGGCCTTACTCAAGAGCTCATTGACTTTCAAAGTGGCATCGTCATAGGATCCTTTCCAACAAGTCAGTTCGCCAGATTTCCGCCCTGCTAGAGCTGAACCCCGTTCAACTGGAAGTGCTGTTTTTGTGGAGTGGGAAAAACATAGGAAAAAACAACAGCTCGGTCGAGAAGTGCCAGGCCACGCAATCTCACAGAACAGGACTGCGGTGTGATGAAACGTGTAGAGAGTAATAATCGTCTGTCCTCGGATGTAACACTCACTACAAACTGCCTCTGGAAGCAGCTTCAGCACAAGAACTGTGAGCTTGTTGAGATGTGTATCCATGGCCGAGCAGCTGAACACAAGTGTTAATGTTCGAGACCCCAGGTTGTTACCAGTCTCCTCTATAGACCCCAGGTTGTCACCAGTCTCCTCTATAGACCCCAGGTTGTTACCAGTCTCCTCTATCTCCTCCCCTTCATCTTTAACCAGGTCTCCTCCCCTTCATCTTTAACCAGGTCTCCTCCCCTTCATCTTTAACCAGGTCTCCTCCCCTTCATCTTTAACCAGGTCTCCTCCCCTTCATCTTTAACCAGGTCTCCTCCCCTTCATCTTTAACCTGTCTCCTCCCCTTCATCTTTAACTAGGTCTCCTCACCTTCATCTTTAACCAGGTCTCATCCCCTTCATCTTTAACCAGGTCTCCTCCCCTTCATCTTTAATCCGTCTCCTCCCCTTCATCTTTAACCAGGTCTCCTCCCCTTCATCTTTAACCAGGTCTCCTCCCCTTCATCTTTAACCAGGTCTCCTCCCCTTCATCTTTAACCAGGTCTCCTCTCCCTTCATCTTTAACCAGGTCTCCTCTCCCTTCATCTTTAACCAGGTCTCCTCCCCTTCATCTTTAACCAGGTCTCCTCCCCTTCATCTTTAACCAGGTCTCCTCCCCTTCATCTTTAACCAGGTCTCCTCCCCTTCATCTTTAACCAGGTCTCCTCCCCTTCATCTTTAACCAGGTCTCCTCCCCTTCATCTTTAACCTGACTCCTCCCCTTTATCTTTAACCAGGTCTCCTCCCCTTCATCTTTAACCAGGTCTCCTCCCCTTCATCTTTAACCAGGTCTCCTCCCCTTCATCTTTAACCAGGTCTCCTCCCCTTCATCTTTAACCTGACTCCTCCCCTTTATCTTTAACCAGGTCTCCTCCCCTTCATCTTTAACCAGGTCTCCTCCCCTTCATCTTTAACCTGACTCCTCCCCTTCATCTTTAACCAGGTCTCCTCCCCTTCATCTTTAACCAGGTCTCCTCCCCTTCATCTTTAACCAGGTCTCCTCCCCTTCATCTACACTGATTGAAGTGGATTTAACTAGTTACATCAATAAGGGATCATAGCTTTCACCTGGAATCACCTGTTCAGTCTGTGTATTGGAAAGAGCAGGTGTTCCTAATGTTTTGTACACTCTGTGTTTGTGGATGTGTATCTGATTGGCTGCTGCATACACTTCATACACACATGAAGGGGAGGAGACCACTACTGCATACACGTAGAAAGTACGTGGACAAATTAGTGGATTCGGCTATTTCAGGCACACCTGTTGCTGAGAGGTGTATAAAATCGAGTACACAGAATTGCAATCTCCAAAGACAAATATTGGCGGTTAGAATGGCCTTACTCAAGAGCTCATTGACTTTCAAAGTGGCATCGTCATAGGATCCTTTCCAACAAGTCAGTTCGCCAGATTTCCGCCCTGCTAGAGCTGAACCCCGTTCAACTGGAAGTGCTGTTTTTGTGGAGTGGGAAAAACATAGGAAAAAACAACAGCTCGGTCGAGAAGTGCCAGGCCACGCAATCTCACAGAACAGGACTGCGGTGTGATGAAACGTGTAGAGAGTAATAATCGTCTGTCCTCGGATGTAACACTCACTACAAACTGCCTCTGGAAGCAGCTTCAGCACAAGAACTGTGAGCTTGTTGAGATGTGTATCCATGGCCGAGCAGCTGAACACAAGTGTTAATGTTCGAGACCCCAGGTTGTTACCAGTCTCCTCTATAGACCCCAGGTTGTCACCAGTCTCCTCTATAGACCCCAGGTTGTTACCAGTCTCCTCTATCTCCTCCCCTTCATCTTTAACCAGGTCTCCTCCCCTTCATCTTTAACCAGGTCTCCTCCCCTTCATCTTTAACCAGGTCTCCTCCCCTTCATCTTTAACCAGGTCTCCTCCCCTTCATCTTTAACCAGGTCTCCTCCCCTTCATCTTTAACCTGTCTCCTCCCCTTCATCTTTAACTAGGTCTCCTCACCTTCATCTTTAACCAGGTCTCATCCCCTTCATCTTTAACCAGGTCTCCTCCCCTTCATCTTTAATCCGTCTCCTCCCCTTCATCTTTAACCAGGTCTCCTCCCCTTCATCTTTAACCAGGTCTCCTCCCCTTCATCTTTAACCAGGTCTCCTCCCCTTCATCTTTAACCAGGTCTCCTCTCCCTTCATCTTTAACCAGGTCTCCTCTCCCTTCATCTTTAACCAGGTCTCCTCCCCTTCATCTTTAACCAGGTCTCCTACCCTTCATCTTTAACCAGGTCTCCTCCCCTTCATCTTTAACCAGGTCTCCTCCCCTTCATCTTTAACCAGGTCTCCTCCCCTTCATCTTTAACCAGGTCTCCTCCCCTTCATCTTTAACCTGACTCCTCCCCTTTATCTTTAACCAGGTCTCCTCCCCTTCATCTTTAACCAGGTCTCCTCCCCTTCATCTTTAACCAGGTCTCCTCCCTTCATCTTTAACCAGGTCTCCTCTCCCTTCATCTTTAACCAGGTCTCCTCCCCTTCATCTTTAACCAGGTCTCCTCCCCTTCATCTTTAACCAGGTCTCCTCCCCTTCATCTTTAACCAGGTCTCCTCCCCTTCATCTTTAATCCGTCTCCTCCCCTTCATCTTTAACCAGGTCTCCTCCCCTTCATCTTTAACCAGGTCTCCTCCCCTTCATCTTTAACCAGGTCTCCTCCCCTTCATCTTTAACCAGGTCTCCTCCCCTTCATCTTTAACCAGGTCTCCTCTCCCTTCATCTTTAACCAGGTCTCCTCTCCCTTCATCTTTAACCAGGTCTCCTCCCCTTCATCTTTAACCAGGTCTCCTCCCCTTCATCTTTAACCAGGTCTCCTCCCCTTCATCTTTAACCAGGTCTCCTCCCCTTCATCTTTAACCAGGTCTCCTCCCCTTCATCTTTAACCTGACTCCTCCCCTTTATCTTTAACCACGTCTCCTCCCCTTCATCTTTAACCAGGTCTCCTCCCCTTCATCTTTAACCAGGTCTCCTCCCCTTCATCTTTAACCAGGTCTCCTCTCCCTTCATCTTTAACCAGGTCTCCTCCCCTTCATCTTTAACCAGGTCTCCTCCCCTTCATCTTTAACCAGGTCTCCTCCCCTTCATCTTTAACCAGGTCTCCTCCCCTTCATCTTTAACCTGACTCCTCCCCTTTATCTTTAACCAGGTCTCCTCCCCTTCATCTTTAACCAGGTCTCCTCCCCTTCATCTACACTGATTGAAGTGGATTTAACTAGTTACATCAATAAGGGATCATAGCTTTCACCTGGAATCACCTGTTCAGTCTGTGTATTGGAAAGAGCAGGTGTTCCTAATGTTTTGTACACTCTGTGTTTGTGGATGTGTATCTGATTGGCTGCTGCATACACTTCATACACACATGAAGGGGAGGAGACCACTACTGCATACACGTAGAAAGTACGTGGACAAATTAGTGGATTCGGCTATTTCAGGCACACCTGTTGCTGAGAGGTGTATAAAATCGAGTACACAGAATTGCAATCTCCAAAGACAAATATTGGCGGTTAGAATGGCCTTACTCAAGAGCTCATTGACTTTCAAAGTGGCATCGTCATAGGATCCTTTCCAACAAGTCAGTTCGCCAGATTTCCGCCCTGCTAGAGCTGAACCCCGTTCAACTGGAAGTGCTGTTTTTGTGGAGTGGGAAAAACATAGGAAAAAACAACAGCTCGGTCGAGAAGTGCCAGGCCACGCAATCTCACAGAACAGGACTGCGGTGTGATGAAACGTGTAGAGAGTAATAATCGTCTGTCCTCGGATGTAACACTCACTACAAACTGCCTCTGGAAGCAGCTTCAGCACAAGAACTGTGAGCTTGTTGAGATGTGTATCCATGGCCGAGCAGCTGAACACAAGTGTTAATGTTCGAGACCCCAGGTTGTTACCAGTCTCCTCTATAGACCCCAGGTTGTCACCAGTCTCCTCTATAGACCCCAGGTTGTTACCAGTCTCCTCTATAGACCCCAGGTTGTAACCAGTCTCCTCTATAGACCCCAGGTTGTTACCAGGCTCCTCTATTTTTTTTTTTTTTTTTTTACCTTTATTTAACCAGGCAAGTCAGTTAAGAACACATTCTTATTTTCAATGACGGCCTGGGAACAGTGGGTTAACTGCCTGTTCAGGGGCAGAACGACAGATTTGTACCTAGTCAGCTCGGGGGTTTGAACTCACAACCTTCCGGTTACTAGTCCAACGCTCTAACCACTAGGCTACACTGCCGCCCCATCAACTCCTCTCTCTCTCTATAGACCCCAGGTTGGGACCAGTCTCCTCTATAGAGGGGGTTGGTATTATCATCAACTACTCTCTCTCTCTGTGAGGGGTTTGGTATTATCATCAACTACTCTCTCTCTCCCTGTGAGGGGGTTGGTATTATTAAAACTGTCACAGCAGAGAGACTTCCTGTCTATGCATTCAACTCAGGTAGATAAAACAACACATCACAGCACGATAAACATTAATGTAACTGTTAATGACAACGTTGTTGCAGTTTGGTTTGTATTTCTGTTTTTTCATACATTCTTATTTCTTAATCTTATTTGGTATATTGTCACTGTATTTTTTTAAATGTATTTTGTAATTTCATGTTGTAAATGTATTTTGTAATTTCATTTTGTAAATGTATTTTTGTCATTGTATTTTCTAACTATTTCATGTTGTAACTATTTTGTGATTTCATGTTGTAACTATTTTGTGATTTCATGTCGTAACTATTTTGTAATTTCATGTTGTAACTGTATTTTGTCAGTTGTGTGGTTTATCTTTACTATACTTTTGGGTTCCAGCAGTCCTCACAAGGACAGTTAAACAGCAGCAATTCTGACAAGTGGGGACATTTTCACCCCAAAAGGAAAAAGTATATTTTAGGCATAGGGTTTAGGTTTAGGATTAGGGTTTAGGTTTAGGATTAGAATTAGGGTTCGGGGTTAGGGGTTAGGTTTAGGATTAGGGGTTAGGTTTAGGATTAGAATTAGGGTTCGGGGTTAGGGGTTAGGTTTAGGATTAGGGGTTAGGTTTAGGATTAGAATTAGGGTTCGGGGTTAGGGGTTAGGTTTAAAATTACGGGTTAGGTTTAGGTTTAGGGTTTAGGATTAGGATTAGAATTAGGGTTCGGGGTTAGGGGTTAGGTTTAGAATTACGGGTTAGGTTTAGGTTTAGAATTAGGGGTTAGAGGTTAGGTTTAGGTTTAGAATTAGGGGTTAGGTTTAGGTTTAGAATTAGGGGTTATGTTTAGGTTTAGAATTAGGGGTTATGTTTAGGTTTAGAATTAGGGGTTATGTTTAGGTTTAGAATTCAGGGTTAGGTTTAGAATTAGGGGTTAGATTTAGGTTTAGAATTAGGGGTTAGAGGTTAGGTTTAGGTTTAGAATTAGGGTTAGGTTTAGGTTTAGAATTAGGGGTTTGGTTTAGAATTCGGGGTTAGGTTTAGAATTGGGGGTTAGGTTTAGAATTCGGGGTTAGGTTTAGAATTGGGGGTTAGGTTTAGGTTTAGAATTAGGGTTAGGGGTTAGGTTTAGAATTAGGGGTTAGGTTTAGGTTTAGAATTAGGGTTAGGGGTTAGGTTTAGAATTAGGGGTTAGGTTTAGGTTTAGAATTAGGGGTTAGGTTTAGGTTTAGAATTAGGGGTTAGGTTTAGGTTTAGAATTAGGGGTTATGTTTAGAATTCAGGGTTAGGTTTAGAATTAGGGGTTAGGTTTAGGTTTAGAATTAGGGGTTAGAGGTTAGGTTTAGGTTTAGAATTAGGGTTAGGTTTAGGTTTAGAATTAGGGGTTTGGTTTAGAATTCGGGGTTAGGTTTAGAATTGGGGGTTAGGTTTAGAATTCGGGGTTAGGTTTAGAATTGGGGGTTAGGTTTAGGATTAGAATTAG
>NW_027013565.1:301380-318880 GCF_036934945.1 Oncorhynchus masou masou | reverse complement strand
GTACCTTAGAGAAGAGCAGACCACCCGTACCTTAGAGAAGAGCATACCACCCGTACCTTAGAGAAGAGCATACCATCCGTACCTTAGAGAAGAGCATACCACCCGTACCTTAGAGAAGAGCATACCACCCGTACCTTAGAGAAGAGCATACCACCCATACCTTAGAGAAGAGCATACCACCCGTACCTTAGAGAAGAGCATACCTCCCGTACCTTAGAGAAGAGCAGACCACCCGTACCTTAGAGAAGAGCATACCACCCGTACCTTAGAGAAGAGCAGACCACCCGTACCTTAGAGAAGAGCAGACCACCCGTACCTTAGACAAGAGCATTCCACCCGTACCTTAGAGAAGAGCATACCACCCGTACCTTAGACAAGAGCATACCACCCGTACCTTAGAGAAGAGCATACCACCCGTACATTAGACAAGAGCATACCACCCGTACCTTAGAGAAGAGCAGACCACTCGTACCTTAGAGAAGAGCAGACCACCCGTACCTTAGAGAAGAGCAGACCACCCGTACCTTAGAGAAGAGCAGACCACCCGTACCTTAGAGAAGAGCATACCACCCGTACCTTAGAGAAGAGCATACCACCCGTACCTTAGAGAAGAGCATACCACCCGTACCTTAGACAAGAGCATTCCACCCGTAC
Source organism: Oncorhynchus masou masou (assembly GCF_036934945.1). Classification (NCBI taxonomy): domain Eukaryota; kingdom Metazoa; phylum Chordata; class Actinopteri; order Salmoniformes; family Salmonidae; genus Oncorhynchus; species Oncorhynchus masou. The sequence continues at coordinate 318,226 of NW_027013565.1, read as the reverse complement.
CTTAGAGAAGAGCATACCACCCGTACCTTAGAGAAGAGCATACCACCCATACCTTAGACAAGAGCATACCACCCGTACCTTAGAGAAGAGCATACCACCCGTACCTTAGAGAAGAGCATACCACCCGTACCTTAGAGAAGAGCATACCACCCGTACCTTAGAGAAGAGCATACCACCCGTACCTTAGAGAAGAGCATACCACCCGTACCTTAGAGAAGAGCATACCACCCGTACCTTAGAGAAGTGCATACCACCCGTACCTTAGAGAAGAGCAGACCCACCGTACCTTAGAGAAGAGCATACCACCCGTACCTTAGAGAAGAGCATACCACCCGTACCTTAGAGAAGAGCATACCACCCCTACCTTAGAGAAGAGCATACCACCCGTACCTTAGAGAAGAGCATACCACCCGTACCTTAGAGAAGAGCATACCACCCGTACCTTAGAGAAGAGCATACCACCCCTACCTTAGAGAAGAGCATACCACCCGTACCTTAGAGAAGAGCATACCACCCGTACCTTAGAGAAGAGCATACCACCCGTACCTTAGAGAAGAGCATACCACCCGTACCTTAGAGAAGAGCATACCACCCGTACCTTAGAGAAGAGCATATCACCCGTACCTTAGAGAAGAGCATACCACCCGTACCTTAGAGAAGAGCAGACCACCCGTACCTTAGCGAAGAGCATACCACCCGTACCTTAGAGAAGAGCAGACCACCCGTACCTTAGAGAAGAGCATACCACCCGTACCTTAGAGAAGAGCATACCACCCGTACCTTAGAGAAGAGCATACCACCCGTACCTTAGAGAAGAGCATACCACCCGTACCTTAGAGAAGAGCATACCACCCGTACCTTAGAGAAGAGCAGACCACCGGTACCTTAGAGAAGAGCATACCACCCGTACCTTAGAGAAGAGCATACCACCCGTACCTTAGAGAAGAGCATACCACCCGTACCTTAGAGAAGAGCATACCACCCGTACCTTAGAGAAGAGCATACCACCCGTACCTTAGAGAAGAGCAGACCACCCGTACCTTAGAGAAGAGCATACCACCCTTACCTTAGAGAAGAGCAGACCACCCGTACCTTAGAGAAGAGCAGACCACCCGTACCTTAGAGAAGAGCATACCACCCGTACCTTAGAGAAGAGCATACCACCCGTACCTTAGAGAAGAGCATACCACCCGTACCTTAGAGAAGAGCATACCACCCGTACCTTAGAGAAGAGCATACCACCCGTACCTTAGAGAAGAGCATACCATCCGTACCTTAGAGAAGAGCATACCACCCGTACCTTAGAGAAGAGCATACCACCCGTACCTTAGAGAAGAGCATACCACCCGTACCTTAGAGAAGAGCATACCACCCGTACCTTAGAGAAGAGCAGACCACCCGTACCTTAGAGAAGAGCATACAACCCGTTATGGTTTCACAGACACAGGCCAAGGCACCATCCTTCCCCACCCAGCCCTCCAGGCTCCATTAAACTGTCAGCCCTTCAGAGAAACTCACCACCACAGCAGCAACCATTAAACTGTCAGCCCTCCAGGCGTAGGGAATGCAGGGTTTGTGGCTCAACAGACCACTCCACTGTGATGCACTGTGGACATGAGAACCTGTGCATCTGGAGCTTTTCTCCAGATCATTGGAAGTCAACTTGTCCAAAAACACGCGGGGACGCTATGCCAATCCCGGCGGTGAGAGACACCCACCGCGACAGCAGAGAAACTCACCACCACAGCAGCAACCATTAAACTGCCTGTAAACTGTGGGCGTCACAGGGAAAGGGGTGAAATGTGTTCAACTGTCTACCCCCAAGAAGGAATCTGACGATCTCGAGAAAACGTATGAGATTTTGTTCTCTGGTGCGAAAGAAGGAGAGAAAATTGTTCTGTTAGGTTCACAAGAGGCCTTTTCAGATTTGTTTTACACCTCTGTGTCTGTACATGGGAAAGTGCAGCTTAAGGACATGCTTGACACTGGGTCTATGGTCTGTACATTGAGAGAACATGCAGGCTTTCGCCTGCAATATCAGTTCTGTTAATACTCACAGACAATATTTTTACAGTTTTGGAAACTTTAGAGTGTTTTCTATACTAAGCTGTCAATTCTATGCATATTCTATTATCTGGTCCTGACAAATAGCCCATTTACTTTGGGAACGTTATTTTTCCAAAAATTAAAATAGTGCCCCCTAGTTTCAAGAGGTTAACCACTAGGCTACCTGCCGCCTCTACACTCTAACCACTAGGCTACATCCGGCCCTTACACTCTAACCACTAGGCTACATCCCGCCCCTACACTCTAACCACTAGGCTACATCCGGCCCTTACACTCTAACCACTAGGCTACATCCCGCCCCTACACTCTAACCACTAGGCTACATCCGGCCCTTACACTCTAACCACTAGGCTACCTGCCGCCTCTACACTCTAACCACTAGGCTACCTGCCGCCTCTACACTCTAACCACTAGGCTACCTGCCGCCCCTACACTCTAACCACTAGGCTACCTGCCGCCCCTACACTCTAACCACTAGGCTACCTACCTCCTCTACACTCTAACCACTAGGATACCCTGCCCCAATAAAAGGTTAATGTTCTCCCTAAACACCCCCCACCCCCCCCACCTCCCAAAAAATGGAGGTGGTACGTGGCTCAGACAGATGGTCATGTGTTTGATGATTTCTCTCCTTCATGAATGAAAGATGATTAACTCTTCAATTATTTATTGATCATCCCATGGAGGAGATGATGAGACCGTCATTAGAATACTGATCAAATATTTACTAACCAATCAGAAACCTTCGGAGGGTTAAACCGTTACCCCGGGAAACTAGATTCCGATATTATCTCCAGTAAAATACCTGGCTGACACAAACGCACACTCAAGTCACACACACACACACACACACACACACACACACACACACACACACACACACACACACACACACACACACACACACACACACACACACACACACACACACACACACACACACACACACACACACACACACACACACCACACACACACATACACACAAACGTAAAACTACTGTGACAGTGTCAATTCCCACAATAGGTTATCAAGGCACACTACACACAGACCACTAGGTTATCAATACACACTACACACAGCCCACTAGGTTATCAATACACACTACACACAGACCAATAGGTTATCAATACACACTACACACAGATCAATAGGTTATCAATACACACATCACACAGACCAGTAGCTTATCAATACACACTACACACAGACCACTAGGTTATCAATACACACTACACACAGACCGGTAGCTTATCAAACACTATACACAGACCAATAGGTTATCAATACACACTACACACAGACCACAAGGTTATCAATACACACTACACACAGACCAGTAGCTTATCAATACACACTATACACAGACCAATAGGTTATCAATACACACTACACACAGACCACTAGGTTATTAGTACACACTACACACAGACCAGTAGCTTATCAATACACACTACACACAGACCATAAGGATATCAATACACACTACACACAGACCAGTAGCTTATCAATACACACTACACACAGACCACTAGGTTATCAATACACACTACACACAGACCAATAGGTTAACAATACGCACTACACACAGACCAATAGCTTATCAATACACACAGACCAATAAGTTATAACTAAACACAGACCAATAGGATATAACTAAACATAGACCAATAGGATATAACTAAACACAGACCAATAGGTTATAACTAAACACAGACCACTAGGATATAACTAAACACAGACCACTAGGATATAACTAAACACAGACCAATAGGATATAACTACACACAGACCAATAGGATATTACTAAACACAGACCAATAGGATATAACTAAACACAGACCAATAGGATATAACTACACACAGACCAATAGGATATAACTAAACACAGACCAATAGGATATAACTAAACACAGACCAATAGGATATTACTACACACAGACCAATAGAATATAACTACACACAGACCAATAGGATATAACTACACACAGACCAATAGGATATAACTACACACAGACCACTAGGATATAACTAAACACAGACCAATAGGATATAACTAAACACAGACCAATAGGATATAACTACACACAGACCAATAGGATATAACTAAACACAGACCAATAGGATATAACTAAACACAGACCAATAGGATATAACTAAGCACAGACCAATAGGATATAACTAAACACAGACCAATAAGATATAACTAAACACAGACCAATAGGATATAACTAAACACATACCAATAGGATATAACTACACACAGACCAATAGGATATAACTACACACAGACCAATAGGATATAACTAAACATAGACCACTAGGATATAACTACACACAGACCAATAGAATATAACTACACACAGACCACTAGGATATAACTAAACACAGACCACTAGGATATAACTACACACAGACCAATAGAATATAACTACACACAGACCACTAGGATATAACTAAACACAGACCACTAGGATATAACTACACACAGACCAATAGGATATAACTAAACACAGACCAATAGGATATAACTACACACAGACCAATAGGATATAACTACACACAGACCAGTAGGATATACCTAAACACAGACCACTGGGATATAAATAAACACAGACCAATAGGATATAACTACACACAGACCAATAGGATATAACTACACACATAACAATAGGATATAACTAAACATAGACCAACATGATATAACTAAACACGGACCAATAGGATATAACTACACACAGACCAATAGGATATTACTACACGCAGACCAATAGGATATAACTAAACACAGACCAATAGGATATAACTACACACAGACCAATAGGATATAACTACACACAGACCAATAGGATATAACTACACGCAGACCAATAGGATGTAACTACACACAGACCAATAGGATATAACTAAACACAGACCAATAGGATATAACTAAACACAGACCACTAGGATATAACTAAACACAGACCACTAGGATATAACTACACACAGACCAATAGGATATAACTAAACACAGACCAATAGGATATAACTACACACAGACCAATAGAATATAACTACACACAGACCAATAGAATATAACTACACACAGACCAATAGGATATAACTAAACACAGACCAATAGGATATAACTACACACAGACCACTAGGATATAACTAAACACAGACCACTAGGATATAACTACACACAGACCAATAGGATATAACTACACACAGACCACTAGGATATAACTAAACACAGACCAATAGGATATAACTACACACAGACCACTAGGATATAACTACACACAGACCACTAGGATATAACTAAACACAGACCACTAGGATATAACTAAACACAGACCAATAGGATATAACTACACACAGACCAATAGGATATTACTAAACATAGACCAATAGGATATAACTAAACACAGACCAACAGGATATAACTAAACACAGACCACTAGGATATAACTAAACACAGACCAATAGGATATAACTACACACAGACCAACAGGATATAACTAAACATAGACCAATAGGATATAACTACACACAGACCACTAGGATATAACTCACACAATGTCTACATTTACACCAGAACCAAGTGTTTGTCCATCGGGGGGATAAAACACATATGTTTTGATAGTTAAGTTTAGACATTCATTCCCAGTGGTTGAGTTAAGGTTTGGGAAAGGCTTCAAAAATATATATTTTTAAATGAGTGCCTAGCACTGGGATTGAGCCGGCGAGCCTCGGGAGCAGGAGTCGAGTCTATTTTAGTACAGTCCATTTTAGTATAGTCTATATTAGTATAGTCTATTTTAGTACAGTCCATTTTAGTACAGTCTATATTAGTATAGTCTATTTTAGTACAGTCTATTTTAGTACAGTCTATATTAGTATAGTCTATTTTAGTACAGTCTATATTAGTATAGTCTATATTAGTGTAGTCTATTTTAGTACAGTCTATTTTAGTATAGTCTATGTTAGTATAGTCTATATTAGTATAGTCTATTTTAGTATAGTCTATATTAGTATAGTCTATTTTAGTACAGTCTATATTAGTATAGCCTATTTTAGTACAGTCTATTTTAGTATAGTCTATATTAGTATAGTCTATTTTAGTACAGTCTATATTAGTATAGCCTATTTTTGTACAGTCTATTTTAGTATAGTCTATTTTAGTACAGTCTATATTAGTATAGTCTATATTAGTATAGTCTATTTTAGTATAGTCTATTTTAGTATTGTCCAATTTAGTATAGTCCAATTTAGTAATGTCCAATTTAGTACAGTCCAATTTAGTACAGTCCAATTTAGTTTAGTCCAATTTAGTACAGTCCAATTTAGTTTAGTCCAATTTAGTAATGTCCAATTTAGTACAGTCCAATTTAGTAATGTCCAATTTAGTAATGTCCAATTTAGTACAGTCCAATTTAGTACAGTCCAATTTAGTTTAGTCCAATTTAGTAATGTCCAATTTAGTACAGTCCAATTTAGTATTGTCCAATTTAGTACAGTCCAATTTAGTAATGTCCAATTTAGTACAGTCCAATTTAGTACAGTCCAATTCAGTACAGTCCAATTTAGTACAGTCCAATTTAGTAATGTCCAATTTAGTACAGTCCAATTTAGTACAGTCCAATTTAGTACAGTCCAATTTAGTTTAGTCTAACTTAGTCAAGTCCAATCGAGTTTAGTCATAGTTGCTTTATTAGTCTTGCCCTGCAAAAACACAACACTCAGCATCTCAGCAGTTCCCAGTTATATTACACAGTCACCTGGAGAGAGGCTGGACTCAACATTAATATCATACCACTCATTATGTGCGTTATTGTCTTTCACAATCTCTCCCCCCATGTGCTCTGTTAATGCTCTCTCCCTGGACCTGCCTGTTCCTGTTTCCCCCCTCTGAGACGAACCATTCATATATTTCAGGGGGGGGGGGGGGGCTGACCTCATTCTTATTCCAACCTCAAATACATGGTTCTGCTGCCGTGGCCCTCCTATGCTGTTAATGGTCTGTCTTGGTCCTTACCGGTGTGTGTGTGTGTGTGTGTGTGTGTGTGTGTGTGTGTGTGTGTGTGTGTGTGTGTGTGTGTGTGTGTGTGTGTGTGTGTGTGTGTGTGTGTGTGTGTGTGTGTGTGAGTGCGTGCGTGCGTGCGTGCGCGCGTGCGTGTGTGTTGTCGTAACGGCCGACAGCGGACTGATTAGAATTTGATTAGCTAGCGTTAGCAGAGGCTAGCTCCTACCTGCTGGGACATGAGATGAGAGGGGAGGGCAGGGAGATGGAGGGTGGCAGGAGGGGAGGGTGGCAGGAGGGGAGGGTGGCAGGAGGGGAGGGTGGCAGGAGGGGAGGGCAGGGAGGGGAGGGTGGCAGGAGGGGAGGGTGGCAGGAGGGGAGGCGGGCAGGAGGGCAGGCGGGCAGGAGGGGAGGGTGGCAGGAGGGCAGGGTGGCAGGAGGGGAGGGTGGCAGGAGGGCAGGGTGGCAGGAGGGGAGGGTGGCAGGAGGGGAGGGTGGCAGGAGGGGAGGGTGGCAGGAGGGGAGGGTGGCAGGAGGGCAGGCGGGCAGGAGGGCAGGCGGGCAGGAGGGAGGGATGGAGTAATTGACCTGCTCTCCTCCTTCTATAAAGTTATTCACCCTCTGTTTCCTCTGCTGTTCGGAAACAGCAACGACAGCATTTTTATCCCACGAACAAGAAGGAGGCCATGATTTAACCACACACACACACACACACACACACACACACACACACACACACACACACACACACACACACACACACACACACACACACACACACACACACACACACACACACACACACACACACACACACACACACACACACACACACACGCACACACACGCACACACACACACACACACACACACACACACACACACACACAGACACACAGACACACACACACGTCTCTGTCCTCCCTCTCTAACTGGGCCTCTGGACTGCAGACCGGTGTATATACTTCTAATGGAGGGACACAGTGTAAAACTACACTTACTGAAAACTGCAGGTCTGCACATTCAAGTAATTGATTCAACATAGAGGGAGGGAGGGAGGGAGGGAGGGAGGGAGGGAGGGAGGGGAGGGTGAGAGGGAGGGAGGGAGGGAGGGAGGGAGGGAGGGAGGGTGAGAGGCATGGATGGAGGGAGGGAGGGAGGGAGGGAGGGAGGGAGGGAGGGAGGGAGGGAGGGAGGGAGGGAGGGAGGGAGGGAGGGAGGGAGGGAGGGAGGGAGGGAGGGAGCGGAGGGGGGAGCGAGGGAGCGAGGGTGAGAGGCATGGATGGAGGGAGGGAGGGAGGGAGGGAGGGAGGGAGGGAGGGAGGGAGGGAGGGAGGGAGGGAGGGAGGGAGGGAGGGAGGGAGGGAGGGAGGGAGGGAGGGAGGGAGGGAGGGAGGGAGGGAGGGAGGGGGAGACTTGCAAAACAAGATTTCACCCAATGGAGCAAACACCCCATTGAAACCCTGCATGCAGAGTTCGGTAAGATTATCCTTCATGTCCAGAGGAAAACTACAAACAATGCATGCAGGGGAGAATTAGGACAATATCCACTAATAATACAAATGGGGGAAAAAATAGGAATTTAAGTTTTGTAAACATCTAAAATACAGTGACCCCCTCTCTTATCATTACCAAGCCCTGCAATGCCAAGAGCTGAGCAAAGAAAAGAGTCCCCTCATCCAGCTGTTCCTGGGGCTGAGTTCACTAACCTGTTCTATTAACACACTGAAGCCTCAGTCCACACATCCAGCTGGTCCTGGGGCTGAGTTCACTAACCTGTTCTACTAACACACTGAAGCCTCAGTCCCCTCATCCAGCTGGTCCTGGGGCTGAGTTCACTAACCTGTTCTACTAACACACTGAAGCCTCAGTCCCCTCATCCAGCTGGTCCTGGGGCTGAGTTCACTAACCTGTTCTACTAACACACTGAAGCCTCAGTTCCCTCATCCAGCTGGTCCTGAGTTCACTAACCTGTTCTACTAACACACTGAAGCCTCAGTCCCCTCATCCAGCTGGTCCTGGTCCTGAGTTCACTAACCTGTTCTACTAACACACTGAAGCCTCAGTCCCCTCATCCAGCTGGTCCTGGGGCTGAGTTCACTAACCTGTTCTACTAACACACTGAAGCCTCAGTCCATTCATCCAGCTGGTCCTGAGTTCCCTAACCTGTTCTACTAACACACTGAAGCCTCAGTCCCCTCATCCAGCTGGTCCTTGGGCTGAGTTCACTAACCTGTTCTACTAACACACTGAAGCCTCAGTCCCCTCATCCAGCTGGTCCTGGGGCTGAGTTCACTAACCTGTTCTACTAATACACTGAAGCCTCAGTCCCCTCATCCAGCTGGTCCTGGGGCTGAGTTCACTAACCTGTTCTACTAACACACTGAAGCCTCAGTCCCCTCATCCAGCTGGTCCTGGGGCTGAGTTCACTAACCTGTTCTACTAACACACTGAAGCCTCAGTCTCCTCATCCAGCTGGTCCTGGGGCTGAGTTCACAAACCTGTTCTACTAACACACTGAAGCCTCAGTCCCCTCATCCAGCTGGTCCTGGGGCTGAGTTCACTAACCTGTTCTACTAACACACTGAAGCCTCAGTCCATTCATCCAGCTGGTCCTGAGTTCACTAACCTGTTCTACTAACACACTGAAGCCTCAGTCCCCTCATCCAGCTGGTCCTGGGGCTGAGTTCACTAACCTGTTCTACTAACACACTGAAGCCTCAGTCCCCTCATCCAGCTGGTCCTGGGGCTGAGTTCACTAACCTGTTCTACTAACACACTGAAGCCTCAGTCCCCTCATCCAGCTGGTCCTGGGGCTGAGTTCACTAACCTGTTCTACTAATACACTGAAGCCTCAGTCCCCTCATCCAGCTGGTCCTGGGGCTGAGTTCACTAACCTGTTCTACTAACACACTGAAACCTCAGTCCCCTCATCCAGCTGGTCCTGGGGCTGAGTTCACTAACCTGTTCTACTAACACACTGAAGCCTCAGTCTCCTCATCCAGCTGGTCCTGGGGCTGAGTTCACAAACCTGTTCTACTAACACACTGAAGCCTCAGTCCCCTCATCCAGCTGGTCCTGGGGCTGAGTTCACTAACCTGTTCTACTAACACACTGAAGCCTCAGTCCATTCATCCAGCTGGTCCTGAGTTCACTAACCTGTTCTACTAACACACTGAAGCCTCAGTCCCCTCATCCAGCTGGTCCTGGGGCTGAGTTCACTAACCTGTTCTACTAACACACTGAAGCCTCAGTCCCCTCATCCAGCTGGTCCTGGGGCTGAGTTCACTAACCTGTTCTACTAACACACTGAAGCCTCAGTCCCCTCATCCAGCTGGTCCTGGGGCTGAGTTCACTAACCTGTTCTACTAACACACTGAAGCCTCAGTCCCCTCATCCAGCTGGTCCTGGGGCTGAGTTCACTAACCTGTTCTACTAACACACTGAAGCCTCAGGACCCTCATCCAGCTGGTCCTGGGGCTGAGTTCACTAACCTGTTCTACTAACACACTGAAGCCTCAGTCCCCTCATCCAGCTGGTCCTGGGGCTGAGTTCACTAACCTGTTCTACTAACACACTGAAGCCTCAGTCCCCTCATCCAGCTGGTCCTGGGGCTGAGTTCACTAACCTGTTCTACTAACACACTGAAGCCTCAGGACCAGAACATCCAATTAATCAGAATAAAACAAATTACAACATGGCCAAAATAAACCTGCATTACTTATTGGGAAACACAAGCACAAAGCAAAATGCAGTGCTATCTGGCCCTAAATGGACAGTACACTGTGGATAACTATTTGACCATGGTTACTGATTAAAACCTTAGAAAAACCTTGACAAAGTACAGGCTCAGTGAGCACAGCCTTGCCATTGAGAAGGGAAGACACAGGAAAACCTGGCTCCCTGTAGAGGAAAGGCTGTGCAACCACTGCACCACAGCAGAACCTGAGACGGAGCTGCATTTCCTGACAAAATGTCAAAAATATAAAACAATTAGAGAGAGTGTCATTTCCACCAAATGTGAAACCCTTATTCAAGGTTTCAAAGACCTCTTTGATGAGGATAGGCTACCTGTCCTGTTGGGGGAGGACGCAGAGAGCTGTGGGTTGGCAGACCACTACATTGCTGCCTGACATAAGATGAGGGACAGTGTCTGAGAGACCAATCAACGTGCACATGTCCTCTACTGTATGCTTATTGTTATTGTTCAATGTGTGGTTATTTTGACCCTTGGTTATTGTTGTTACTGTTGTCCCGTTGACAATATTGATACTTATTAATAATTGTGTTAATATTGTTAGTGTATCAATTACTCTTCAAAGTAAGCTTTGGCAAAATGTGTTACGTCATACCAATAAAGCAAATTTAATTGAATTGAAAAATTGAGAGGGAGAGGGAGAGGGAGAGGGAGAGGGAGAGGGAGAGAGAGAGAGAGAGAGAGAGGGGGGGAGAGGGAGAGGGAGAGGGAGAGAGAGAGAGAGAGAGAGAGAGAGAGAGAGAGAGAGAGGGGGGAGAGGGAGAGAGGGAGAGGGAGAGGGAGAGGGAGAGAGAGAGAGAGAGAAAGATAGAGAGGGGGAGAGAAAGACAGATGGAAGGAGAAATGTTGTTGACTGCAGGGGCCACTTTTCTCCCCAGTCAGGTGGTCCAAGCTGAAGATACAGCAGGGAGGAACTACTTATTCAATCTGGTGGTCCAAGCTGAAGATACAGCAGGGTGGGACAATTTATTCAATCTGGTGGTCCAAGCTGAAGATACAGCAGGGAGGAACTACTTATTCAATCTGGTGGTCCAAGCTGAAGATACAGCAGGGTGGGACAACTTATTCAATCTGGTGGTCCAAGCTGAAGATACAGCAGGGAGGAACTACTTATTCAATCTGGTGGTCCAAGCTGAAGATACAGCAGGGTGGGACAACTTATTCAATCTGGTGGTCCAAGCTGAAGATACAGCAGGGAGGAACTACTTATTCAATCTGGTGCAGAATATTTTCCAGATAGAGCATTCAGAACGATGTTTGGTTGAAACTGGATTGTGTGTGTGTGTGTGTGTGTGTGTGTGTGTGTGTGTGTGTGTGTGTGTGTGTGTGTGTGTGTGTGTGTGTGTGTGTGTGTGTGTGTGACAGTGGGGTGAAGTGTGAACCATTCTGTCCACTGCTGTGTGTTCTCTGGGCTGGGTCACTCTCCCTATGACATCATGAGTTACATAACACACACACAGCACAACTACACACAACACAACCACACACAACACAACTACACACAACACAACCACACACAACACAACCAGACACAATACAACTACACGCAACACAACTACACACAACACACACAACTACACACTGTCTGTACCTCTGCAAATAGCATGCAGTCGCCATTATAAAACAATTAACCTCCTACCTGGGGTGTCAGGTAGCCTAGTGGTTAGAGTGTAGAGGCGGCGGGTAGCCTAGTGGTTAGAGTGTAGAGGCGGCAGGTAGCCTAGTGGTTAAGTGTTGGGCCAATAACCAATAGGTTGTTAGATTGAATCGCCGAGCTGACAAGGTAAAAAGTCTGTCGTTCTGCCCTTGAACAAGGCAGTTAACCCACTGTTCCCCTGAACAAGGCAGTTAACCCACTGTTCCCCTGAACAAGGCAGTTAACCCACTGTTCCCCTGAGCAAGGCAGTTAACCCACTGTTCCCCTGAACAAGTCAGTTAACCCACTGTTCCCCTGAGCAAGGCAGTTAACCCACTGTTCCCCTGAACAAGTCAGTTAACCCACTGTTCCCCTGAGCAAGGCAGTTAACCCACTGTTCCCCTGAACAAGGCAGTTAACCCACTGTTCCCCTGAACAAGGCAGTTAACCCACTGTTCCCCTGAACAAGGCAGTTAACCCACTGTTCCACTGAACAAGACAATTAACCCACTGTTCCTAGGCTGTCAAGAAAAATAAGAATTTGTTCTTAACTGACTTGCCTAGTTAAATAAAGGTAAAAAATGATAATTTCTAACTTAATTTGGTTTCAGTTGATAGTCTGAGGTTCAATGCTGGATTTACACTGATCTGATTTATACTGATGAAAGACCCTCCCTCCCCCAGGATTTATACTGATCAAAGACCCTCCCTCCATCCCCCAGGATTTATACTGACCTAAGACCCTCCCTCCCTCCTCCAGGATTTATACTGATCTAAGACCCTCCCTCCCTCCCCCAGGATTTATACTGATCTAAGACCCTCCCTCCCTCCCCCAGGATTTATACTGATCTAAGACCCTCCCTCCCTCCTCCAGGATTTATACTGATCTAAGACCCTCCCTCCCCCCCCAGGATTTATACTGATCTAAGACCCTCCCTCCCTCCCCCAGGATTTATACTGATCTAAGACCCTCCCTCCCTCCCCCAGGATTTATACTGATCTAAGACCCTCCCTCCCCCAGGATTTATACTGATCTAAGACCCTCCCACCCCCAGGATTTATACTGATCTAAGACCCTCCCTCCCCCAGGATTTATACTGATCTAAGGCCCTCCCTCCCCCAGGATTTATACTGATCTAAGACCCTCCCTCCCTCCCCAGGATTTATACTGATCTAAGACCCTCCCTCCCTCCCCCAGGATTTATACTGATCTAAGACCCTCCCTCCTCCAGGATTTATACTGATCTAAGGCCCTCCCTCCCCCAGGATTTATACTGATCTAAGACCCTCCCTCCCCCAGGATTTATACTGATCTAAGGCCCTCCCTCCCCCAGGATTTATACTGATCTAAGACCCTCCATCCCCCAGGATTTATACTGACCTAAGACCCTCCCCCTCCCCCAGGATTTATACTGATCTAAGACCCTCCCTCCCCCCAGGATTTATACTGATCTAAGACCCTCCCTCCCTCCCCCAGGATTTATACTGATCTAAGACCCTCCCTCCCTCCCCCTGGATTTATACTGATCTAAGACAAACACTCCCTCCCTCCCCCAGGATTTATACTGATTTAAGACCCTCCCTCCCTCCCCCTGGATTTATACTGATCTAAGACCCTCCCTCCCTCCCCCTGGATTTATACTGATCTAAGACAAACACTCCCTCCCTCCCCCAGGATTTATACTGATCTAAGACCCTCCATCCCCCAGGATTTATACTGATCTAAGACCCTCCCTCCCCCCCAGGATTTATACTGATCTAAGACCCTCCCTCCCTCCCCCAGGATTTATACTGATCTAAGACCCTCCCTCCCCCCCCAGGATTTATACTGATCTAAGACCCTCCCTCCCTCCCCCAGGATTTATACTGATCTAAGACCCTCCCTCCCTCCCCCAGGATTTATACTGATCTAAGACCCTCCCTCCCCCAGGATTTATACTGATCTAAGACCCTCCCTCCCTCCCCCAGGATTTATACTGATCTAAGACCCTCCCTCCCTCAGGATTTATACTGATCTAAGACCCTCCCTCCATCCCCCAGGATTTATACTGATCTAAGGCCCTCCCTCCTCCAGGATTTATACTGATCTAAGACCCTCCCTCCCTCCCCCAGGATTTATACTGATCTAAGACCCTCCCTCCCCCCCAGGATTTATACTGATCTAAGACCCTCCCTCCCCCGCCAGGATTTATACTGATCTAAGACCCTCCCTCCCTCCCCCAGGATTTATACTGATCTAAGACCCTCCCTCCCTCCTCCAGGATATTGTACTGATCTAAGACAAACACTCCCTACCTCCCCCAGGATTTATACTGATCTAAGACAAACACTCCCTCCCTCCTCCCCCAGGACTTTTACTGATCTAAGACAAACACTCCCTCCCTCCCTCCCTGCCTCCCTTCCTCCCTCAAGCCCCAGCAAAAATCAAGCCAAATTGGCATGAAATGACGATGGGCCAGAAAATTACCGACATCAGATCCAACACACACAGATTACAGCCTCAGCATGCCTGGTATATTTCAATCTGCCCGTTTCAGTCCCCTGTTCTAACACAACTTAATTCAATCTGTGCTCCTTCTCTGTTTGTGTGTGTGTGGGGGGGAATGTAATCAATTGTTATTTGTCACATGCTTTCGTAAGCAACAGGTGTAGACAAACAGTGATAACTAGGTTATATACACAGGGTACCAGTACTGAGTCACGATAACTAGTTTATATACACAGGGTACCAGTCCTGAGTAATGATAACTAGGTTATATACACAGGGTACCAGTACTGAGTAATGATAACTAGGTTATATACACAGGGTACCAGTACTGAGTAATGATAACTAGGCTATATACACATGGTACCAGTACTAAGTAATGATAACTAGGTTATATACACAGGGTACCAGTACTGAGTAATGATAACTAGGTTATATACACAGGGTACCAGTACTGAGTAATGATAACTAGGTTATATACACAGGGTACCAGTACTGAGTAATGATAACTAGGTTATATACACAGACCAGTCCTGAGTAATGATAACTAGGTTATATACACGGGGTAACAGTACTGAGTAATGATAACTTGGTTATATACACAGGGTGCCAGTACTGAGTAATGATAACTTGGTTATATACACAGGGTACCAGTACTGAGTAATGGTAACTAGGTTATATACACAGGGTACCAGTACTGAGTAATGTTAACTTGGTTATATACACAGGGTGCCAGTACTGAGTAATGTTAACTAGGTTATATACACAGGGTGCCAGTACTGAGTAATGTTAACTAGGTTATATACACAGAACAGTACTGAGTAATGATAACTAGGTTATATACACAGGGTACCAGTACTGAGTAATGATAACTAGGTTATATACACAGGGTGCCAGTACTGAGTAATGTTAACTAGGTTATATACACAGAACAGTACTGAGTAATGATAACTAGGTTATATACACAGGGTACCAGTACTGAGTAATGATAACTAGGTTATATACACAGGGTGCCAGTACTGAGTAATGATAACTAGGTTATATACACAGACCAGTCCTGAGTAATGATAACTAGGTTATATACACGGGGTACCAGTACCTAGTCTATATGCAGAGAGGTACAAGGTAATTTAGCTATATATGTAGAAGCTGTTCAGGGTCCTGTTGGTTCCAGACTTGCTGTGTCAATTTACAGTAGCTATTACAGTTACTATGACCACCTATTGTTTTGAAACAAAGCTAGCTAGATAGTTAATGAGACGGGCGGTGTTCACTTCAACAGAACGGAGAGGATGTAGTATTACGCATAGCTAGATCAGTTCTACAAAATGTTCAGCAAATTCAAAAAGCACAACATGACAACTAACACTGGGAAAGCTAAAACGTAGTCCAAGTATATTGATTTGGATGAGATTATTGCCGAGATTGACCGGGGAGAGGGTCACGAGGAGTCCTGTACCCGCGTGAGAAACATTGGAAGGAGACTGTAACGTACTTTTTAAGATCAGGAAGTAAAATACGTTTTCTGCTTTTCGTGCTGATCCAATAGTTTAAATGGTTGTGTATTCATTTAAGATATTTTGTCTTCGATTTCTATGTATATTTGATATACAGACCTGGGATATACAATACATTAGTATAGTCTATACATCGATCCACATATTTCATTATAGTGATGTGTTTTTATGTGTATTTGATGTATTGATACAGTGCCCACTCCCTGCTAAATGAAATAAAATAAAATGAAATAAAATAAAATAAAATGAAATAAAATAAACGAAATAAAATGAAATAAAATAAAATAAACAAAATTAAATTAAATAAATAAATAAAATAAAATAAAATAAAATGGAATAAAATAAATGAAATAAAATAAATGAAATGAAATAAAAT
>NW_027013565.1:283880-296380 GCF_036934945.1 Oncorhynchus masou masou | reverse complement strand
GTCTGCGCGCAGACCGAACAAGCGGCGACAAATCGACGCGCGTCACGTTCCCGAGTGGGCCACCAGAAACGCTGGCGAATGGAAGCGAGCGTACCCCGAACGCCGGGGTGGCCGGCTAACTTGGCAGAGTGGGCCCACTGAAGAACGGCCGGACGAGTAGGAACGGGAACGAACAGAAGGTTCCTAGGACAAGCTCGCGGCGACGGAGTGTGAGCGAGTGCTTGCTTTACCTGCCTCTCAATTCCCCAGACAGTCAACCCGACAACACGCCCGTCAGGGAGAATCCCCTCGGGGTCGGTGGAGACCTCAGAAGAACTGAAGAGACGAGATAAAGCATCAGGCTTGGTGTTTTTTGAGCCCGGACGATAAGAAATAACAAACTCGAAACGAGCGAAAAACAGAGCCCAACGAGCCTGACGCGCATTAAGTCGTTTGGCTGAACGGATGTACTCAAGGTTCCTATGGTCAGTCCAAACGACAAAAGGAACGGTCGCCCCCTCCAACCACTGTCGCCATTCGCCTAGGGCTAAGCGGATGGCGAGCAGTTCGCGATTACCAACATCATAGTTACGTTCTGACGGCGATAAGCGATGAGAGAAAAACGCGCAAGGATGGACCTTGCCGTCAGAGAGAGAGCGCTGAGAAAGAATGGCTCCCACGCCCACCTCTGACGCGTCAACCTCAACAACAAACTGACTAGAGATGTCAGGTGTAACAAGAATAGGTGCGGATGTAAAACGATTCTTAAGAAGATCAAAAGCTCCCTGGGCGGAAACGGACCACTTAAAGCACGTCTTAACAGAAGTAAGGGCTGTGAGGGGAGCTGCCACCTGACCGAAATTACGGATGAAACGACGATAGAAATTAGCGAAGCCCAGAAAGCGCTGCAGCTCGACGCGTGACTTAGGAACGGGCCAATCAATGACAGCCTGGACCTTAGCGGGATCCATCTTAATGCCCTCAGCGGAAATAACGGAACCGAGAAAAGGGACAGAGGCGGCATGAAAAGTGCACTTCTCAGCCTTCACATAAAGACAGTTCTCCAAAAGGCGCTGGAGGACGCGTCGCACGTGCTGAACATGAATCGAGAGAGACGGTGAAAAAATCAGGATATCGTCCATGTAAACGAAAACAAAAATGTTCAGCATGTCTCTCAGGACGTCGTTAACTAGTGCCTGAAAGACAGCTGGAGCGTTAACGAGGCCGAAAGGAAGAACCCGGTATTCAAAGTGCCCTAACGGAGTGTTAAACGCCGTCTTCCACTCGTCCCCCTCCCTGATGCGCACGAGATGGTAGGCGTTACGAAGGTCCAATTTGGTGAAAAACCTGGCTCCCTGCAGGATCTCGAAGGCTGAAGACATAAGAGGAAGCGGATAACGATTCTTAACTGTTATGTCATTCAGCCCTCGATAATCCACGCATGGGCGCAGGGACCCGTCCTTCTTCTGAACAAAAAAAAACCCCGCTCCGGCGGGAGAGGAGGAGGAGACTATGGTACCGGCGTCGAGCGAAACCGACAAATAATCCTCGAGAGCCTTACGTTCGGGAGCCGACAGAGAGTATAATCTACCCCGGGGGAGTAGTTCCCGGAAGGAGATCAATACTACAGTCATACGACCGGTGTGGAGGGAGAGAAGTGGCCTTGGAACGACTGAACACCGTGCGCAGATCGTGATACTCCTCCGGCACCCCTGTCAAATCGCCAGGCTCCTCCTGTGAAGAAGCGACAGAGGAAACAGGAGGGATAGCAGACATTAAACAGGTCACATGACAAGAAACATTCCAGGATAGGATAGTATTACTAGACCAATTAATAGAAGGGTTATGGCGCACTAGCCAGGGATGACCCAAAACAACAGGTGTAAAAGGTGAACGAAAAATTAGAAAAGAAATGGTTTCGCTATGATTACCAGAGACAGTGAGGGTTAAAGGCAGCGTCTCACGCTGAATCTTGGGGAGAGAACTACCATCTAAAGCGAACAAGGCCGTGGGCTCCCTAACTGTCTGAGAGGAATGTCATGTTCCCGAGCCCAGGTCTCGTCCATAAAACAGCCCTCCGCCCCAGAGTCTATCAAGGCACTGCAGGAAGCAGATGAACCGGGCCAGCGGAGATGGACCGGAAAGGTAGTGCGTGATCCAGAAGGAGAGGCCTGAGTAGTTGCGCTCACCAGTAGCCCTCCTCTTACTGATGAGCTCTGGCTTTTACTGGACATGAGGTGACAAAATGACCAGCGGAGCCGCAGTAGAGACAGAGGCGATTGGTGATTCTCCGTTCCTTCTCCTTGGCCGAGATGCGGATACCCCCAGCTGCATAGGCTCAGCATCCGAGCCGGCGGAGGAGGGTGGCAGTGATGCGGCAGGTGGCAGTGATGTGGAGAGGGGAGCAACGGAGAACGCGAGCTCCTTTCCACGAGCTCGGCGACGAAGATCAAACCGTCGCTCTATGCGAATAGCGAGAGCTATTAAGGAGTCCAGACTGGAAGGAACCTCCCGGGAGAGGATCTCATCCTTAACCTCGACGAGGAGACCCTCCAGAAAACGAGCGAGCAAAGCCGGCTCGTTCCAGTCACTAGAGGCAGCGAGAGTGCGAAACTCAATAGAATAATCCGTTATGGATCGATTCCCCTGACATAGGGAAGACAGGGCCCTGGAAGCCTCCTCCCCAAAAACAGAACGGTCAAAAACCCGTATCATCTCCTCCTTAAAGTCCTGATACTGGTTAATACACTCAGCCCTCGCCTCCCAGACTGCCGTGCCCCACTCACGCGCCCGTCCGGTAAGGAGAGAAATGACGTAGGCGATGCGGGCTGCGCTCCTGGAGTAAGTGTTGGGCTGGAGAGAGAACACCACATCACACTGAGTGAGGAATGAGCGGCACTCAGTGGGCTCCCCAGAGTAACACGGCGGGTTGTTGATCCTGGGCTCCGGAGACTCGGAAACCCTGGAAGTGGGCGGTGGATCGAGGTGGAGTTGGTGAACCTGTCTTGTGAGGTCGGAGACTTGGACGGCCAGGGTCTCAACGGCATGTCGAGCAGCAGACAATTCCTCCTCGTGTCTGCCTAGCATCGCTCCCTGGATCTCGACGGCGGAGTGAAAAGGGTCCGGAGCCGCTGGGTCCATTTTTGGTCTGATTCTTCTGTTATGTACTTGAGTGAAGACCCAAAAGCGGTTTTAACAGAAAACAGAGTTCTTTAATGAAAAACAGGAATGGCATAAATCCTCTTCCAACGTAGTCAATGGAACAAAAAGAACGTTAGTATAATGCAGGATGCACCTGCCAGGCAGACTCCGACAGGATAGGACAAGGTGGAAGCAAACGGGACGACAGCTTGCTTCTGGCATCAAAAACACAAACAAGAATCAGACACTGAAAGTAGCAGGAACAGAGAGAGAAATAGAGACCTAATCAGAGGGGGAAGAGAGAACAGGTGGGGAAAGAGTGAATGAGCTAGTTAGGGGAGATGTAGAACAGCTGAAGAATGAGAGACAGAGAAGGTAACCTAAAAAGACCAGCAGAGAGAGACAGAGTGAAGAGAAAGGACAGGAACAGACATAACAAGACATGACAGTTTACACTGTGATGCATCATGAGTTGGGAGATGCTGTTTACACTGTGATGTTAAACATCATGAGTTGGGAGATGCTGTTTACACTGTGATGTTAAACATCATGAGTTGGGAGATGCTGTTTCCACTGTGATGTTAAACATCATGAGGTGGGAGATGCTGTTTACACTGTGATGTTAAACATCATGAGTTGGGAGATGCTGTTTACACTGTGATGTTAAACATCATGAGTTGGGAGATGCTGTTTACACTGTGATGTTAAACATCATGAGTTGGGAGATGCTGTTTCCACTGTGATGTTAAACATCATGAGGTGGGAGATGCTGTTTCCACTGTGATGCATCATGAGGTGGGAGATGCTGTTTCCACTGTGATGTTAAACATCATGAGTTGGGAGATGCTGTTTACACTGTGATGTTAAACATCATGAGTTGGGAGATGCTGTTTCCACTGTGATGTTAAACATCATGAGCTGGGAGATGCTGTTTACACTGTGATGTTAAACATCATGAGTTGGGAGATGCTGTTTCCACTGTTAAACATCATGAGCTGGGAGATGCTGTTTACACTGTGATGTTAAACATCATGAGTTGGGAGATGCTGTTTACACTGTGATGTTAAACATCATGAGTTGAGAGATGCCGTTTACACTGTGATGTTAAACATCATGAGTTGGGAGATGCTGTTTCCACTGTGATGCATCATGAGTTGGGAGATGCTGTTTCCACTGTGATGTTAAACATCATGAGGTGGGAGATGCTGTTTCCACTGTGATGTTAAACATCATGAGCTGGGAGATGCTGTTTCCACTGTGATGTTAAACATCATGAGTTGAGAGATGCTGTTTCCACTGTGATGCATCATGAGGTGGGAGATGCTGTTTCCACTGTGATGCATCATGAGCTGGGAGATGCTGTTTCCACTGTGATGTTAAACATCATGAGTTGAGAGATGCCGTTTACACTGTGATGTTAAACATCATGAGTT
The DNA here is from genome assembly GCF_036934945.1 of Oncorhynchus masou masou. Classification (NCBI taxonomy): domain Eukaryota; kingdom Metazoa; phylum Chordata; class Actinopteri; order Salmoniformes; family Salmonidae; genus Oncorhynchus; species Oncorhynchus masou. The sequence continues at coordinate 291,827 of NW_027013565.1, read as the reverse complement.
GGGAGATGCTGTTTCCACTGTGATGCATCATGAGTTGGGAGATGCTGTTTACACTGTGATGTTAAACATCATGAGTTGGGAGATGCTGTTTCCACTTTGATGTTAAACATCATGAGGTGGGAGATGCTGTTTCCACTGTGATGTTAAACATCATGAGTTGGGAGATGCTGTTTCCACTGTGATGTTAAACATCATGAGTTGAGAGATGCTGTTTCCACTGTGATGTTAAACATCATGAGTTGGGAGATGCTGTTTACACTGTGATGTTAAACATCATGAGTTGAGAGATGCCGTTTACACTGTGATGTTAAACATCATGAGTTGGGAGATGCTGTTTCCACTGTGATGCATCATGAGTTGGGAGATGCTGTTTCCACTGTGATGTTAAACATCATGAGCTGGGAGATGCTGTTTCCACTGTGATGTTAAACATCATGAGTTGAGAGATGCTGTTTCCACTGTGATGCATCATGAGCTGGGAGATGCTGTTTCCACTGTGATGTTAAACATCATGAGTTGGGAGATGCTGTTTCCACTGTGATGCATCATGAGGTGGGAGATGCTGTTTCCACTGTGATGCATCATGAGGTGGGAGATGCTGTTTCCACTGTGATGTTAAACATCATGAGTTGGGAGATGCTGTTTACACTGTGATGTTAAACATCATGAGTTGGGAGATGCTGTTTCCACTGTGATGTTAAACATCATGAGCTGGGAGATGCTGTTTACACTGTGATGTTAAACATCATGAGTTGGGAGATGCTGTTTCCACTGTTAAACATCATGAGCTGGGAGATGCTGTTTACACTGTGATGTTAAACATCATGAGTTGGGAGATGCTGTTTACACTGTGATGTTAAACATCATGAGTTGAGAGATGCCGTTTACACTGTGATGTTAAACATCATGAGTTGAGAGATGCTGTTTCCACTGTGATGCATCATGAGTTGGGAGATGCTGTTTCCACTGTGATGCATCATGAGTTGGGAGATGCTGTTTCCACTGTGATGTTAAACATCATGAGCTGGGAGATGCTGTTTCCACTGTGATGTTAAACATCATGAGTTGAGAGATGCTGTTTCCACTGTGATGCATCATGAGGTGGGAGATGCTGTTTCCACTGTGATGCATCATGAGCTGGGAGATGCTGTTTCCACTGTGATGTTAAACATCATGAGGTGGGAGATGCTGTTTCCACTGTGATGCATCATGAGGTGGGAGATGCTGTTTCCACTGTGATGTTAAACATCATGAGTTGAGAGATGCCGTTTACACTGTGATGTTAAACATCATGAGTTGGGAGATGCTGTTTCCACTGTGATGCATCATGAGTTGGGAGATGCTGTTTCCACTGTGATGTTAAACATCATGAGTTGGGAGATGCTGTTTACACTGTGATGTTAAACATCATGAGTTGAGAGATGCCGTTTACACTGTGATGTTAAACATCATGAGTTGGGAGATGCTGTTTCCACTGTGATGCATCATGAGTTGGGAGATGCTGTTTCCACTGTGATGTTAAACATCATGAGCTGGGAGATGCTGTTTCCACTGTGATGTTAAACATCATGAGTTGAGAGATGCTGTTTCCACTGTGATGCATCATGAGCTGGGAGATGCTGTTTCCACTGTGATGTTAAACATCATGAGTTGGGAGATGCTGTTTACACTGTGATGTTAAACATCATGAGTTGGGAGATGCTGTTTACACTGTGATGTTAAACATCATGAGTTGAGAGATGCTGTTTCCACTGTGATGCATCATGAGGTGGGAGATGCTGTTTCCACTGTGATGCATCATGAGGTGGGAGATGCAGTTTACACTGTGATGCATCATGAGGTGGGAGATGCTGTTTCCACTGTGATGTTAAACATCATGAGTTGAGAGATGCTGTTTCCACTGTGATGTTAAACATCATGAGGTGGGAGATGCTGTTTCCACTGTGATGCATCATGAGGTGGGAGATGCTGTTTCCACTGTGATGTTAAACATCATGAGTTGAGAGATGCTGTTTCCACTGTGATGTTAAACATCATGAGGTGGGAGATGCTGTTTCCACTGTGATGTTAAACATCATGAGCTGGGAGATGCTGTTTACACTGTGATGTTAAACATCATGAGTTGGGAGATGCTGTTTCCACTGTGATGTTAAACATCATGAGTTGGGAGATGCTGTTTACACTGTGATGTTAAACATCATGATTGCTTCAATCAAATATTCATGAATATTTAAATTGGATTCTACCAAAAATGTGTTTTGGTATTTACAGTCTATATAACCCGTATTAGATGAGTCTTATTCCCACAATGCACTTGGTTTATAAAGGTCATCTAGGTCTCATTTCAACCTGGGTGGCTGAGGTGTTACCTGGTTTGAACAACAGTTATTTAAAGGTCATGTAGGCCTCATTTCAACCTGGGTGGCTGAGGTGTTACCTGGTTTGAACAACATTTATTTAAAGGTCATGTAGGCCTCATTTCAGCCTGGGTGGCTGAGGTGTTACCTGGTTTGAACAACAGTTATTTAAAGGTCATGTAGATCTCATTTCAACCTGGGTGGCTGAAGTGTTACTGGTTTGAACAACAGTTATTTAAAGGTCATGTAGGCCTCATTTCAACCTGGGTGGCTGAGGTGTTACCTGGTTTGAACAACAGTCATTTAAAGGTAATTTCCCATTGAGTCGATATACACAGCGTTTACCGTGACTGTAGTCTCCTCTCACACAGGAACATTCCCTTTAAATTTCAACCACACTGTAACGCTGAATTTCCTGGATACGGATTGGATAGAACCCTAACACTTGAGATAGGGATTGGATAGAACCCTAACACTTGAGATAGGGATTGGATAGATCCCTAACACTTGAGATACGGATTGGATAGAACCCTAACACTTGAGATACGGATTGGATAGAGCCCTAACACTTGAGATACGGATTGGATAGATCCCTAACACTTGAGATACGGATTGGATAGATCCCTAACACTTGAGATACGGATTGGATAGATCCCTAACACTTGAGATAGGGATTGGATAGAGCCCTAACACTTGAGATAGGGATTGGATAGAACCCTAACACTTGAGATATGGATTGGATAGAACCCTAACACTTGAGATGCGTATTGGATAGAACCCTAACACTTGAGATACGGATTGGATAGATCCCTAACACTTGAGATATGGATTGGATAGAACCCTAACACTTGAGATACGGATTGGATAGATCCCTAACACTTGAGATACGGATTGGATAGATCCCTAACACTTGAGATACGGATTGGATAGAGCCCTAACACTTGAGATACGGATTGGATAGAACCCTAACACTTGAGATGCGTATTGGATAGAACCCTAACACTTGAGATACGGATTGGATAGATCCCTAACACTTGAGATATGGATTGGATAGAACCCTAACACTTGAGATACGGATTGGATAGATCCCTAACACTTGAGATACGGATTGGATAGATCCCTAACACTTGAGATACGGATTGGATAGAGCCCTAACACTTGAGATACGGATTGGATAGATCCCTAACACTTGAGATACGGATTGGATAGATCCCTAACACTTGAGATACGGATTGGATAGAGCCCTAACACTTGAGATAGGGATTGGATAGAACCCTAACACTTGAGATACGGATTGGATAGAGCCCTAACACGTGAGATAGGGATTGGATAGAACCCTAACACTTGAGATAGGGATTGGATAGAGCCCTAACACTTGAGATATGGATTGGATAGAACCCTAACACTTGAGATAGGGATTGGATAGAACCCTAACACTCTAGCCGACATCCTCAGCATTTTCCACGGATGTGATCTCAGTAATTACCAAGTCATTTATCTTTGAAAGGTATATGTGTTGCCCGTGCTTAATTACAATGCCACTGTAATTGAATGTCCCTTTGTCTTGGAGAGAAGAAACAACGTATTGGTTAGCCATATTTCAGAGTCTCATCTAACCACAGATCTAGGATCAGATTTAGCTACAGGAAACCATTAGTTGGGAGAAACAATTTCTGGTCTTGCATCAGCTGTTAACTGCAGTGGTGATCTGCTGTAGAACTGAGGGTGTTGGATCACGACTTGGGTGTCATTATATGTTCTGTCCACTAGATGGCATGCTGTTTGCATTGATCTGTTTTGTAGTGTGGAGGTTCTGTTTTGCAGTGTGAAGGTTCTGTTGCAGTGTGGAGGTTCTGTTTGCAGTGTGCAGGTTCTGTTTTGCAGTGTGAAGGTTCTGTTTTGCAGTGTGGATGTTCTGTTTGCAGTGTGGGTATTCTGTTTGCAGTGTGAAGGTTCTGTTTGCAGTGTGGAGGTGTGGCGGTGCTGAGCTGAGACTGGTAGAAGGCCTCTGCTAGAGGAGAGGAGGGACTATAGATTGTATTCTACTGTATTTTATAGAGACGACAGAAAGAAAACAGAAAGACTGGGAGAGACTATATATTTTATAGAGACGACAGAAAGAGAACAGACAGACTGTTAGAGACAATAGTCTCTCTGCTATAGGAGAGGAGGGACTATAGACTGTATTCTCTCTGCTAGAGGAGGGGTGGATCTATAGACTGTAGTCTCTCTGCTAGAGGAGGGGTGGATCTATACACTATAGTCTCTCTGCTAGAGGAGGGGTGGATCTATAAACTATAGTCTCTCTGCTAGAGGAGGGGTGGATCTATAGACTATAGTCTCTCTGCTAGAGGAGGGGTGGATCTATATACTATAGTCTCTCTGCTAGAGGAGGGGTGGATCTATAAACTATAGTCTCTCTGCTAGAGGAGGGGTGGATCTATAGACTATAGTCTCTCTGCTAGAGGAGGGGTGGATCTATAGACTATAGTCTCTCTGCTAGAGGAGGGGTGGATCTATATACTATAGTCTCTCTGCTAGAGGAGGGGTGGATCTATAAACTATAGTCTCTCTGCTAGAGGAGGGGTGGATCTATAGACTATAGTCTCTCTGCTAGAGGAGGGGTGGATCTATATACTATAGTCTCTCTGCTAGAGGAGGGGTGGATCTATATACTATAGTCTCTCTGCTAGAGGAGGGGTGGATCTATATACTATAGTCTCTCTGCTAGAGGAGGGGTGGATCTATACACTATAGTCTCTCTGCTAGAGGAGGGGTGGATCTATAAACTATAGTCTCTCTGCTAGAGGAGGGGTGGATCTATAGACTATAGTCTCTCTGCTAGAGGAGGGGTGGATCTATATACTATAGTCTCTCTGCTAGAGGAGGGGTGGATCTATAGACTATAGTCTCTCTGCTAGAGGAGGGGTGGATCTATAGACTATAGTCTCTCTGCTAGAGGAGGGGTGGATCTATAGACTATAGTCTCTCTGCTAGAGGAGGAGTGGATCTATAGACTATAGTCTCTCTGCTAGAGGAGGGGTGGATCTATAGACTATAGTCTCTCTGCTAGAGGAGGGGTGGATCTATAGACTATAGTCTCTCTGCTAGAGGAGGGGTGGATCTATAAATACACTGCTGTCGCTACATTGAACATTTACAGGGGAGGTTCACATTAAAAATGGTCCCGTTACCCACACTACTGACTGGATGATGCACATTTAAATCATAGACAATGTCTATAATACACTAGGACATATATATATATATATATATATATCGTCAGACATTTAAATAATAGACTTGGATACATTTGGACATACTTGTAAAACATTTTTAAACCTCAAAACTGGCCGGGATTAGAGAGAGAAATATAATACATATTGAAGCAGATAATAGAAGAAGGGGAGGAGAGGAGAGGAGAGGAGAGGAGAGGAGAGAAGAGGAGAGGAGAGGAGAGGAGGGGAGAGGAGAGAAGAGAAGAGGAGAGGAGAGGAGAGGAGAGAAGAGGAGAGGAGAGGAGAGGGGAGGAGGGGAGGAGGGGAGAGGAGGGAGGAGAGGAGAGGAGAGGAGAGTTTTGAGGTCTGAGGTTTGACAGAAAAGGTTTTAGGTTACAGAGAGGAAAGGATTGACAGAGAAGAGGAGCAGGTTGTGGCTTGAGAGAGGAGAGGATTAAGGTTAGAGAGAGAAGAGAATTGAGGATTGACAGAGGAGAGGGGAGGAGAGGACACACTCTTTGCCTCAGGCCAGTGCTTTACAAGCATGTGTGTGGTGCCAGGAAAATAACCTCTCACTCAACGTCCACAAAACAAAGGAGCTGATCGTGGACTTCAGGAAACAGCAGAGGGTGTCACACCCTGATCTGTTTCAGCTGTCTTTGTGCTTGTCTCCATCACCCTCCAGGTGTCGCCCATCTTCCCCATTATCCCCAGTGTATTTATACCTGTGTTCTCTGTTTGTCTTTTGCCAGTTCGTCTTGTCTTGCTGTCTCTGCCTGACTCATCTCTTCAGTGGGTCATATGATTGAGTGTAGTCTGGCCCAGGAGTGGGAAGGGGAACGGAAAGGCTCTGGAGCAACGAACCACCCTTGCTGTCTCTGCCTGGCCGGTTCCCCTCTTTCCACTGGGATTCTCTGCCTCTAACCCTATTACAGGGGCTGAGTCACTGGCTTACTGGTGCTCTTTCATGCTGTCCATAGGAGGGGTGCGTCAGTGTGACTCCTTGCTGTCCCCAGTCCACCTACCCTCCTATAGATAGATAGAGATGGAGGGATGGAACAACTCCTTGATGGAGATGGAGGGACTACCTTACCCTCCTATAGATAGAGAGAGATGGAGGGACTACCTTGCCCTCCTATAGATAGAGAGAGATGGAGGGACTAATTTACCCTCCTATAGATAGAGAGATGGAGGGACTACCTTACCCTCCTATAGATAGTGAGTCCAGCACATGTAGATATATAGAGAGACCAGTACATGAGGAGACCAGCATCATGACATAACTCAACAACATCACATTTATCTGGCAGCCATGCTAACCAGGCTATGTCTAGGTAGCTATGATATTAACAGGAAGCTAATGACTCATTGACTATGTCTAGGTAGCTATGATATTAACTGGAAGCTAATGACTCATTGACTATGTCTAGGTAGCTATGATATTAACTGGAAGCTAATGACACATTGACTATGTCTAGGTAGCTATGATATTAACAGGAAGCTAATGATTAATATATAACAATGCTTTTAGCAGGAAGCTAATGACACATTGACTATGTCTAGGTAGCTATGATATTAACAGGAAGCTAATGACTCATTGACTATGTCTAGGTAGCTATGATATTAACAGGAAGCTAATGACTCATTGACTATGTCTAGGTAGCTATGATCTTAACTGGAAGCTAATGACTCATTGACTATGTCTAGGTAGCTATGATCTTAACAGGAAGCTAATGACTCATTGACTATGTCTAGGTAGCTATGATATTAACTGGAAGCTAATGACTCATTGACTATGTCTAGGTAGCTATGATATTAACTGGAAGCTAATGACTCATTGACTATGTCTAGGTAGCTATGATCTCAACAGGAAGTTAACGTTTCATTTCATAATAATGATCTTAACAGAAAGCTGATGATTAAATTGTCGATTAAATCGGTCCTTGTATACCCAAAATGTCCATTTATGAAGACTGTGTGATCCAGGGAAAAACACTGTTTCTAAACGCAACGTTATTTTTTTTAAATGAAAAAAGTTGTCTATAAACTTTGACAAAACACTTCAAACTACTTCTGTAATCCAACTTTAGGTATTAGTAAACGTTAATAAACGATCAAATTGATCACAGAGCGATCTGTATTCAATAGGAGCAAGTTTGGAAATCGTCCTCCAGTTTAACCCTTTCATCACTTCCTCTGGGAGACTCCATATCAGGTTGTGCCTATTACTCATCTGACCAAGGATTTACCTGAATAGAATTCACAACACTGGCGACATCGTGTGGACGCTGTAGGAACTGTAAGCCGGTCGCTATCTATTATACCTTGCAATAGACAATACAGAGACTGGCGGATTGATTTTTTCTTCGGCG
>NW_027013565.1:263880-278880 GCF_036934945.1 Oncorhynchus masou masou | reverse complement strand
GAGTAGAACTAGTGGTTTCAGTTTGTTCAACACATCACAGTCTCTCTGCTCAGTGCTCAGAGACAAACTGAGAGTAGAACTAGTGGTTTCAGTTTGTTCAACACATCACAGTCTCTCTGCTCAGTGCCCGGAGACAAACTGAGAGTAGAACTAGTGGTTTCAGTTTGTTCAACACATCACAGTCTCTCTGCTCAGTGCTCGGAGACAAACTGAGAGTAGAACTAGTGGTTTCAGTTTGTTCAACACATCACAGTCTCTCTGCTCAGTGCTCAGAGACAAACTGAGAGTAGAACTAGTGGTTTCAGTTTGTTCAACACATCACAGTCTCTCTGCTCAGTGCTCGGAGACAAAGTGGGAGTAGAACTAGTGGTTTCAGTTTGTTCAACACATCACAGTCTCTCTGCTCAGTGCTCGGAGACAAACTGAGAGTAGAACTAGTGGTTTCAGTTTGTTCAACACATCACAGTCTCTCTGCTCAGTGCTCGGAGACAAACTGGGAGTAGAACTAGTGGTTTCAGTTTGTTCAACACTTCACAGTCTCTCTGCTCAGTGCTCAGAGACAAACTGAGAGTAGAACTAGTGGTTTCAGTTTGTTCAACACATCACAGTCTCTGCTCAGTGCTCGGAGACAAACTGAGAGTAGAACTAGTGGTTTCAGTTTGTTCAACACATCACAGTCTCTCTGCTCAGTGCTCGGAAACAAACTGAGAGTAGAACTAGTGGTTTCAGTTTGTTCAACACATCACAGTCTCTCTGCTCAGTGCTCAGAGACAAACTGAGAGTAGAACTAGTGGTTTCAGTTTGTTCAACACATCACAGTCTCTCTGCTCAGTGCTCAGAGACAAACTGAGAGTAGAACTAGTGGTTTCAGTTTGTTCAACACATCACAGTCTCTCTGCTCAGTGCTCAGAGACAAACTGAGAGTAGAACTAGTGGTTTCAGTTTGTTCAACACATCACAGTCTCTCTGCTCAGTGCCCGGAGACAAACTGAGAGTAGAACTAGTGGTTTCAGTTTGTTCAACACATCACAGTCTCTCTGCTCAGTGCTCGGAGACAAACTGAGAGTAGAACTAGTGGTTTCAGTTTGTTCAACACATCACAGTCTCTCTGCTCAGTGCTCAGAGACAAACTGAGAGTAGAACTAGTGGTTTCAGTTTGTTCAACACATCACAGTCTCTCTGCTCAGTGCTCGGAGACAAAGTGGGAGTAGAACTAGTGGTTTCAGTTTGTTCAACACATCACAGTCTCTCTGCTCAGTGCTCGGAGACAAACTGAGAGTAGAACTAGTGGTTTCAGTTTGTTCAACACATCACAGTCTCTCTGCTCAGTGCTCGGAGACAAACTGGGAGTAGAACTAGTGGTTTCAGTTTGTTCAACACTTCACAGTCTCTCTGCTCAGTGCTCAGAGACAAACTGAGAGTAGAACTAGTGGTTTCAGTTTGTTCAACACATCACAGTCTCTGCTCAGTGCTCGGAGACAAACTGAGAGTAGAACTAGTGGTTTCAGTTTGTTCAACACATCACAGTCTCTCTGCTCAGTGCTCGGAAACAAACTGAGAGTAGAACTAGTGGTTTCAGTTTGTTCAACACATCACAGTCTCTCTGCTCAGTGCTCAGAGACAAACTGAGAGTAGAACTAGTGGTTTCAGTTTGTTCAACACATCACAGTCTCTCTGCTCAGTGCTCAGAGACAAACTGAGAGTAGAACTAGTGGTTTCAGTTTGTTCAACACATCACAGTCTCTCTGCTCAGTGCTCGGAGACAAACTGAGAGTAGAACTAGTGGTTTCAGTTTGTTCAACACATCACAGTCTCTCTGCTCAGTGCTCAGATACAAACTGAGAGTAGAACTAGTGGTTTCAGTTGGTTCAACACATCACAGTCTCTCTGCTCAGTGCTCGGAGATAAACTGGGAGTAGAACTAGTGGTTTCAGTTTGTTCAACACATCACAGTCTCTCTGCTCAGTGCTCAGAGACAAACTGGGAGTAGAACTAGTGGTTTCAGTTTGTTCAACACATCACAGTCTCTCTGCTCAGTGCTCAGAGACAAACTGAGAGTAGAACTAGTGGTTTCAGTTTGTTCAACACATCACAGTCTCTCTGCTCAGTGCTCGGAGACAAACTGGGAGTAGAACTAGTGGTTTCAGTTTGTTCAACACATCACAGTCTCTCTGCTCAGTGCTCGGAGACAAACTGAGAGTAGAACTAGTGGTTTCAGTTTGTTCAACACATCACAGTCTCTCTGCTCAGTGCTCAGAGACAAACTGAGAGTAGAACTAGTGGTTTCAGTTTGTTCAACACATCACAGTCTCTCTGCTCAGTGCTCAGAGACAAACTGAGAGTAGAACTAGTGGTTTCAGTTTGTTCAACACATCACAGTCTCTCTGCTCAGTGCTCAGAGACAAACTGAGAGTAGAACTAGTGGTTTCAGTTTGTTCAACACATCACAGTCTCTCTGCTCAGTGCTCAGAGACAAACTGAGAGTAGAACTAGTGGTTTCAGTTTGTTCAACACATCACAGTCTCTCTGCTCAGTGCTCAGATACAAACTGAGAGTATAACTAGTGGTTTCAGTTTGTTCAACACATCACAGTCTCTCTGCTCAGTGCTCGGAGACAAACTGACAGTAGAACTAGTGGTTTCAGTTTGTTCAACACATCACAGTCTCTCTGCTCAGTGCTCAGAGACAAACTGAGAATAGAACTAGTGGTTTCAGTTTGTTCAACACATCACAGTCTCTCTGCTCAGTGCTCGGAGACAAACTGAGAGTAGAACTAGTGGTTTCAGTTTGTTCAACACATCACAGTCTCTCTCCTCAGTGCTCAGATACAAACTGAGAGTAGAACTAGTGGTTTCAGTTTGTTCAACACATCACAGTCTCTCTGCTCAGTGCTCGGAGACAAACTGAGAGTAGAACTAGTGGTTTCAGTTTGTTCAACACATCACAGTCTCTCTGCTCAGTGCTCGGAGACAAACTGGGAGTAGAACTAGTGGTTTCAGTTTGTTCAACACATCACAGTCTCTCTGCTCAGTGCTCAGAGACAAACTGAGAGTAGAACTAGTGGTTTCAGTTTGTTCAACACATCACAGTCTCTCTGCTCAGTGCTCGGAGACAAACTGAGAGTAGAACGAGTGGTTTCAGTTTGTTCAACACATCACAGTCTCTCTGCTCAGTGCTCAGAGACAAACTGAGAGTAGAACTAGTGGTTTCAGTTTGTTCAACACATCACAGTCTCTCTGATCAGTGCTCGGAGACAAACTGAGAGTAGAACTAGTGGTTTCAGTTTGTTCAACACATCACAGTCTCTCTGCTCAGTGCTCAGAGACAAACTGAGAGTAGAACTAGTGGTTTCAGTTTGTTCAACACATCACAGTCTCTCTGCTCAGTGCTCAGATACAAACTGAGAGTATAACTAGTGGTTTCAGTTTGTTCAACACATCACAGTCTCTCTGCTCAGTGCTCAGAGACAAACTGGGAGTAGAACTAGTGGTTTCAGTTTGTTCAACACATCACAGTCTCTCTGCTCAGTGCTCGGAGACAAACTGACAGTAGAACTAGTGGTTTCAGTTTGTTCAACACATCACAGTCTCTCTGCTCAGTGCTCAGAGACAAACTGAGAATAGAACTAGTGGTTTCAGTTTGTTCAACACATCACAGTCTCTCTGCTCAGTGCTCGGAGACAAACTGAGAGTAGAACTAGTGGTTTCAGTTTGTTCAACACATCACAGTCTCTCTGCTCAGTGCTCAGAGACAAACTGAGAGTAGAACTAGTGGTTTCAGTTTGTTCAACACATCACAGTCTCTCTGCTCAGTGCCCGGAGACAAACTGAGAGTAGAACTAGTGGTTTCAGTTTGTTCAACACATCACAGTCTCTCTGCTCTGTGCTCAGAGACAAACTGGGAGTAGAACTAGTGGTTTCAGTTTGTTCAACACATCACAGTCTCTCTGCTCAGTGCTCGGAGACAAACTGAGAGTAGAACTAGTGGTTTCAGTTTGTTCAACACATCACAGTCTCTCTGCTCAGTGCTCAGAGACAAACTGAGAGTAGAACTAGTGGTTTCAGTTTGTTCAACACATCACAGTCTCTCTGCTCAGTGCTCGGAGACAAACTGGGAGTAGAACTAGTGGTTTCAGTTTGTTCAACACATCACAGTCTCTCTGCTCAGTGCTCGGAGACAAACTGAGAGTAGAACTAGTGGTTTCAGTTTGTTCAACACATCACAGTCTCTCTGCTCAGTGCTCGGAGACAAACTGAGAGTAGAACTAGTGGTTTCAGTTTGTTCAACACATCACAGTCTCTCTGCTCAGTGCTCGGAGACAAACTGGGAGTAGAACTAGTGGTTTCAGTTTGTTCAACACATCACAGTCTCTCCAGGATTCCTGCCATCGCAGTATTTTTCCTTTTGTTGTTGTAGTTGTTAAAAAATGAACAATTCCCTGCAGTGTGAACTTAGAAAGACTGAAAAAAACAAAAACATGATTGTGTAATGAAACCCTGACAAGAAGTGTGTCTAACCTAAGATCTGGTGTCTGGAGGATGTTTGAATGGAAATCCAATGTAAGTGTTTCTGATGCACTGAAACTGTTGTAGCCCTTCCCTGCAGCATTATCGCCCTCTAGTGGCCTCATGGGTGGAATGTTATTCATATATTTCATAATTACTACAAATGTTCTTTTTTTCTAACTTCCTTTAGCGGGATAATTGTCATCAACAACCGATGAATTGCATAGCGCCACATTCAAATAATATTACTAAAAATATTTATATTCTTGAAATCACGAGTGCAATATATCAAAACACAGTTTAGTCTTTTGTTAATCCACCTCAGATTTTTTTAATTTTTATAATCAATCCTCAGGTTGTTTTTAAAATATATAATGGATAATGTATCAACCGCAACTGTCCTTTTCAGTAGGAGGGAAAGGCAATGGCAGCCCAAACTCTGTTGCAAAACGCTGCTGGCACCCGGCCATACAATGACGCGATGTTATCTTTCTCGCTCAATTTTCAAAAGAAAAGCCCGAAACTATGTCTAAAGACTGTTGACACCTTGAGGAAGCGAAAAGAAAAGGAATCTGGTTGATATCCCTTTAAATGGAGCAAAATCCAGGCTATGGAATATCCCTTTAAATGGAGCAAAAGGAGGCTATGGAACATGGAGTTTTCAAAATAGAAGCCACTTCCTGTTTTGATTTTCCTCAGGGTTTCCCCTGCAATATCAGTTCTGTTATACTCACAGACAATATTTTGGAAACTTTAGAGTGTTTTCTATCCTAATCTGTCAATTATATGCATATTCTAGCATCTGGTCCTGAGAAATAGGCCGTTTACTTTGGGAACGTTTTTGTTCCAAACATTAAAATAGTGCCCCCTAGATTCAAGAGGTTAAGACTACAAAGAAACACTCCGCGTGACCCTGATTCTGCAGTAAAAGGCCTTTAGCTTAAGTATTGATTGATGATTCAGGCCTATGGGGAATATTGTTGTGGACTTCTGAACTTTTCAATGCTTAATTTAGAATAGAAACAGGAGGAGACAGAGGAGTGAAAGTGGGACAGGCGGACGTGGGTATTGAACCTCAAACTTCTGGTGCAGTAAGATGAATGTAAAACGTGTATCTGGGGTATAACTTAAACTCCAGAAAGTCATTTTAAAAATGTGTTCACGAGTGATGAACTCATTGGAAGTCTGGTTGTCATTTCCTAAACACTTCCTGTCTTGTCACATGGTTCTCTTTTTTAGAGGATTGTGGGTAAATGTTATATGGCTGTTTTGAAGAAAAGCAGCTTTGTTGTATCATGAGCTGTAACAGATCTGTTCTGACCTGAGTTTCTTTATTATGTCTTTGTTGGGGTCTACGCTGACATCACAGTTAAGTTCTATGCTGACATCACAGTTAAGGTCTACGCTGACATCACAGTTAAGTTCTACGCTGACATCACAGTTAAGTTCTACGCTGACATCACAGTTAAGTTCTACGCTGACATCACAGTTAAGGTCTACGCTGACATCACAGTTAAGTTCTACGCTGACATCACAGTTAAGTTCTATGCTGACATCACAGTTAAGTTCTATGCTGACATCACAGTTAAGTTCTACGCTGACATCACAGTTAAGTTCTATGCTGACATCACAGGTAAGTTCTACGCTGACATCACAGTTAAGTTCTATGCTGACATCACAGTTAATGTCTACGCTGACATCACAGTTAAGTTCTACGCTGACATCACAGTTAAGTTCTACGCTGACATCACAGTTAAGTTCTACGCTGACATCACAGTTAAGTTCCCATCATGGAACGCTTGTTGTTGAACAAGTCGCTGCTGGTGGTTTGGGTTCAACTGGCTAACGATCAGAAACATAAATCAATGTTAAACATTTAAAATTCTCCAGAAGAAGTGATCTAATTCTGCACTCGACAGGATTATTATTTTTTAAACACCAAGTTGTGTGTTTTTCCCAGTTGAGTCTCACAGTTCCAGTCAAGGAGTTACACACTGTGACGTGTTTCAGTATTCCAGCAAAGTTTTCTTTTTCTTCAAGTTGGTGGCAGCTCAGTTGGTCACTAGTTTTTTTGAGTTGTCACAAAGCACTTTGTTTTTAACTGTGTTCGTATATTATGCGCATGACAAACCACCGCCCTATTTCTGTATCAAACAGTCTCATAGTCACTATACTCATAAGACAGACCCATCACCAAAGCACAAAAAAATGAGGTCACGCAATTTCAACCAATCTCTGCACATTTATCGATTGATATGGTTAAATCATGCCACGCGTGTGTGTGTGAGTGCGTGCGTGGGCGCGTGTTGTGAGTGTGTGTGTCAGTGAGTGTGTGTGTAAATGCACGCATCTGTGTGTGCGTGTGTGTGTGTGTGTAGTGATTAATAGCCAGTGTGTGTCTGTCAAGCGCCACCCCTCTGTGCCTGGCGGCAGACTGAGGAGGAGGAGGAGGAGGAGGCTGAGACTGACAGACGAAGAGGGAGGCTGTCCACATTCACCATTCTGGAACCAGGCCCAGACACACACACACACACAGACACACACACACACACACACACACACACACGCACACGCACACGCACACGCAAACGCACACGCACACGCACACGCACGCACGCACACACACTCACACACACGCACACGCACACGCACGCACACACACACACACCACACACACACACACACACACACACACACACACACACACACACACACACACACACACACACACACACACACACACACACACACACACACACACACACACACGCAAACGCACACGCACACGCACACGCATGCACGCACACACACACACACACACACACACACACACACACACACACACACACACACACACACACGCACACGCACACGCACACGCACACGCAAACGCACACGCACACGCACACGCACGCACGCACACACACTCACACGCACACGCACACGCACGCACGCACACACACACACACCACACACACACACACACACACACACACACACACACACACACACACACACACACACACACACACACACACACACACACACACACACTCACACACACACACACACACGCAAACGCACACGCACACGCACACGCATGCACGCACACACACACACACACACACACACACACACACACACACACACACACACACACACACACACACACACACACACACACACACACACACACACACACACACACACACACTCCATCACTTCCTCCTGTGTCCCGATGTCGATCAAAGCCCACCCAGTGTGTGTGTGTGTGTGTGTGAAGTCATTCCCTTCTACTCTCAGCAAGAGAGAATTTCCTTCCTGAAGAAAATCTGCTCAGATAGAGAGGGGTAGATTATCTGATAGGATGGAGAGGGGTAGATTATCTGTTAGGATGGAGAGGGGTAGATTATCTGTTAGGGTGGAGAGGGGTAGATTATCTGATAGGATGGAGAGGGGTAGATTATCTGATAGGATGGAGAGGGGTAGATTATCTGTTAGGATGGAGAGGGGTAGATTATCTGATAGGATGGAGAGGGGTAGATTATCTGTTAGGATGTAGAGGGGTAGATTATCTGATAGGATGGAGAGGGGTAGATTATCTGTTAGGATGGAGAGGGGTAGATTATCTGATAGGGTGGAGAGGGGTAGATTATCTGTTAGGATGGAGAGAGATAGATTATCTGATAGGATGGAGAGGGGTAGATTATCTGTTAGGATGGAGAGGGGTAGATTATCTGTTAGGATGGAGAGGGGTAGATTATCTGTTAGGGTGGAGAGGGGTAGATTATCTGTTAGGATGGAGAGGGGTAGATTATCTGTTAGGATGGAGAGGGGTAGATTATCTGTTAGGATGGAGAGGGGTAGATTATCTGTTAGGAAGGAGAGGGGTAGATTATCTGTTAGGATGGAGAGGGGTAGATTATCTGATAGGATGGAGAGGGGTAGATTATCTGTTAGGATGGAGAGGGGTAGATTATCTGTTAGGATGGAGAGGGGTAGATTATCTGTTATGAAGGAGAGGGGTAGATTATCTGATAGGATGGAGAGGGGTAGATTATCTGTTAGGATGGAGAGGGGTAGATTATCTGTTAGGATGGAGAGGGGTAGATTATCTGATAGGATGGAGAGGGGTAGATTATCTGTTAGGAAGGAGAGGGGTAGATTATCTGATAGGATGTAGAGGGGTAGATTATCTGTTAGGATGGAGAGGGGTAGATTATCTGATAGGATGGAGAGGGGTAGATTATCTGTTAGGAAGGAGAGGGGTAGATTATCTGTTAGGATGGAGAGGGGTAGATTACCTGTAGGATGGAGAGGGGTAGATTATCTGTTAGGATGGAGAGGGGTAGATTACCTGTAGGATGGAGAGGGGTAGATTATCTGTTAGGATGGAGAGGGGTAGATTATCTGTTAGGGTGGAGAGGGGGTAGATTATCTGTTAGGATGGAGAGGGGTAGATTACCTGTAGGATGGAGAGGGGTAGATTATCTGATAGGATGGAGAGGGGTAGATTATCTGATAGGATGGAGAGGGGTAGATTATCTGTTAGGGTGGAGAGGGGTAGATTATCTGTTAGGATGGAGAGGGGTAGATTATCTGTTAGGATGGAGAGGGGTAGATTATCTGTTAGGATGGAGAGGGGTAGATTATCTGTTAGGATGGAGAGGGGTAGATTATCTGTTAGGATAGAGAGGGGTAGATTATCTGTTAGGAAGGAGAGGGGTAGATTATCTGTTAGGAAGGAGAGGGGTAGATTATCTGTTAGGATAGAGAGGGGTAGATTATCTGTTAGGAAGGAGAGGGGTAGATTATCTGTTAGGATGGAGAGGGGTAGATTATCTGTTAGGATGGAGAGGGGTAGATTATCTGTTAGGATGGAGAGGGGTAGATTATCTGTTAGGATAGAGAGGGGTAGATTATCTGTTAGGAAGGAGAGGGGTAGATTATCTGTTAGGATGGAGAGGGGTAGATTATCTGATAGGATGGAGAGGGGTAGATTATCTGATAGGGTGGAGAGGGGTAGATTATCTGTTAGGATGGAGAGGGGTAGATTATCTGATAGGGTGGAGAGGGGTAGATTATCTGATAGGAAGGAGAGGGGTAGATTATCTGATAGGATGGAGAGGGGTAGATTATCTGTTAGGATGGAGAGGGGTAGATTATCTGTTAGGATGGAGAGGGGTAGATTATCTGTTAGGATGGAGAGGGGTAGATTGTCTGTTAGGGTGGAGAGGGGTAGATTATCTGTTAGGATAGAGAGGGGTAGATTATCTGTTAGGATGTAGAGGGGTAGATTATCTGTTAGGATGGAGAGGGGTAGATTATCTGATAGGAAGGAGAGGGGTAGATTATCTGTTAGGATGGAGAGGGGTAGATTATCTGTTAGGATGGAGAGGGGTAGATTATCTGTTAGGATGGAGAGGGGTAGATTATCTGATAGGATGGAGAGGGTATATTATCTGATAGGATGGAGAGGGGTAGATTATCTGTTAGGATGGAGAGGGGTAGATTATCTGTTAGGATGGAGAGGGGTAGATTATCTGTTGGGATGGAGAGGGGTAGATTATCTGTTGGGAAGGAGAGGGGTAGATTATCTGTTGGGAAGGAGAGTGGTAGATTATCTGTTAGGATGGAGAGGGGTAGATTATCTGATAGGATGGAGAGGGGTAGATTATCTGATAGGATGGAGAGGGGTAGATTATCTGTTAGGATGGAGAGGGGTAGATTATCTGTTAGGATGGAGAGGGGTAGATTATCTGATAGGATGGAGAGGGGTAGATTATCTGTTAGGAAGGAGAGGGGTAGATTATCTGTTAGGATGGAGAGCGGTAGATTATCTGTTAGGATGGAGAGGGGTAGATTACCTGTTAGGATGGAGAGGGGTAGATTATCTGTTAGGAAGGAGAGGGGTAGATTATCTGATAGGAAGGAGAGGGGTAGATTACCTGATAGGATGGAGAGGGGTAGATTACCTGTTAGGATGGAGAGGGGTAGATTATCTGTTAGGATGGAGAGGGGTAGATTATCTGTTAGGGTGGAGAGGGGTAGATTATCTGATAGGAAGGAGAGGGGTAGATTATCTGATAGGGTGGAGAGGGGTAGATTATCTGATAGGGTGGAGAGGGGTAGATTATCTGTTAGGAAGGAGAGGGGTAGATTACCTGTAGGATGGAGAGAGGTAGATTATCTGATAGGGTGGAGAGGGGTAGATTATATGTTAGGATGGAGAGGGGTAGATTATCTGATAGGGTGGAGAGGGGTAGATTACCTGTAGGATGGAGAGAGGTAGATTATCTGATAGGATGGAGAGGGGTAGATTATCTGATAGGATGGAGAGGGGTAGATTATCTGTTAGGATGGAGAGTGGTAGATTATCTGTTAGGAAGGAGAGGGGTAGATTATCTGATAGGATGGAGAGGGGTAGATTATCTGTTAGGATGGAGAGGGGTAGATTATCTGTTAGGGTGGAGAGGGGTAGATTATCTGTTAGGATGGAGAGGGGTAGATTACCTGTTAGGATGGAGAGGGGTAGATTACCTGTTAGGATGGAGAGGGGTAGATTATCTGATAGGGTGGAGAGGGGTAGATTATCTGTAGGATGGAGAGGGGTAGATTATCTGTTAGGATGGAGAGGGGTAGATTACCTTTTAGGATGGAGAGGGGTAGATTATCTGTAGGATGGAGAGGGGTAGATTATCTGTTAGGATGGAGAGGGGTAGATTATCTGATAGGAAGGAGAGGGGTAGATTACCTGTTAGGATGGAGAGGGGTAGATTATCTGTTAGGATGGAGAGGGGTAGATTATCTGTTAGGATGGAGAGGGGTAGATTACCTTTTAGGATGGAGAGGGGTAGATTATCTGTAGGATGGAGAGGGGTAGATTATCTGTTAGGATGGAGAGGGGTAGATTATCTGTTAGGGTGGAGAGGGGTAGATTATCTGTTAGGATGGAGAGGGGTAGATTATCTGTTAGGATGGAGAGGGGTAGATTACCTGTTAGGATGGAGAGGGGTAGATTACCTGTTAGGATGGAGAGGGGTAGATTACCTTTTAGGATGGAGAGGGGTAGATTATCTGTAGGATGGAGAGGGGTAGATTATCTGTTAGGATGGAGAGGGGTAGATTATCTGTTAGGGTGGAGAGGGGTAGATTATCTGTTAGGATGGAGAGGGGTAGATTATCTGTTAGGATGGAGAGGGGTAGATTATCTGTTAGGATGGAGAGGGGTAGATTATCTGTTAGGGTGGAGAGGGGTAGATTATCTGTTAGGATGGAGAGGGGTAGATTACCTGTTAGGATGGAGAGGGGTAGATTACCTGTTAGGATGGAGAGGGGTAGATTATCTGATAGGGTGGAGAGGGGTAGATTACCTGTTAGGATGGAGAGGGGTAGATTACCTGTTAGGATGGAGAGGGGTAGATTACCTGTTAGGATGGAGAGGGGTAGATTATCTGTAGGATGGAGAGGGGTAGATTATCTGTTAGGATGGAGAGGGGTAGATTACCTTTAGGATGGAGAGGGGTAGATTATCTGTAGGATGGAGAGGGGTAGATTATCTGTTAGGATGGAGAGGGGTAGATTATCTGATAGGAAGGAGAGGGTAGATTATCTGTTAGGATGGAGAGGGGTAGATTATCTGTAGGATGGAGAGGGGTAGATTACCTGTTAGGATGGAGAGGGGTAGATTACCTGTAGGATGGAGAGGGGTAGATTATCTGTTAGGAAGGAGAGGGGTAGATTACCTGTTAGGATGGAGAGGGGTAGATTATCTGTTAGGATGGAGAGGGGTAGATTATCTGTTAGGATGGAGAGGGGTAGATTATCTGTTAGGATGGAGAGGGGTAGATTATCTGTTAGGGTGGAGATGGGTAGATTATCTGTTAGGATGGAGAGGGGTAGATTATCTGTTAGGATGGAGAGGGGTAGATTATCTGTTTGGGTGGAGAGGGGTAGATTATCTGTTAGGATGGAGAGGGGTAGATTATCTGTTAGGGTGGAGAGGGGTAGATTATCTGTTTGGGTGGAGAGGGCTAGATTATCTGTTAGGATGGAGAGGGGTAGATTATCTGTTTGGGTGGAGAGGGGTAGATTACCTGTTAGGGTGGAGTTTGGTAGATTTTCTTTTAGGATGGAGAGGGGTAGATTATCTGTTAGGATGGAGAGGGGTAGATTATCTGTTAGGATGGAGAGGGGTAGATTATCTGTTTGGGTGGAGAGGGGTAGATTATCTGTTAGGATGGAGAGGGCTAGATTATCTGTTAGGATGGAGAGGGGTAGATTATCTGATAGGATGGAGAGGGGTAGATTATCTGATAGGATGGAGAGGGGTAGATTATCTGTTAGGATGGAGAGGGGTAGATTATCTGATAGGATGGAGAGGGGTAGATTATCTGATAGGATGGAGAGGGGTAGATTATCTGATAGGATGGAGAGGGGTAGATTATCTGTAGGATGGAGAGGGGTAGATTATCTGTTAGGATGGAGAGGGGTAGATTATCTGATAGGATGGAGAGGGGTAGATTATCTGTTAGGATGGAGAGGGGTAGATTATCTGTAGGATGGAGAGAGGTAGATTATCTGTTAGGATGGAGAGGGGTAGATTATCTGTAGGATGGAGAGAGGTAGATTATCTGTTAGGATGGAGAGGGGTAGATTATCTGTTAGGATGGAGAGGGGTAGATTATCTGTTAGGATGGAGAGGGGTAGATTATCTGTAGGATGGAGAGGGGTAGATTATCTGTTAGGATGGAGAGGGCTAGATTATCTGTTAGGATGGAGAGGGTAGATTATCTGTTAGGAAGGAGAGGGGTAGATTATCTGTTAGGATGGAGAGGGGTAGATTATCTGATAGGAAGGAGAGGGGTAGATTATCTGTTAGGATGGAGAGGGGTAGATTATCTGATAGGATGGAGAGGGGTAGATTATCTGTTAGGATGGAGAGGGGTAGATTATCTGATAGGATGGAGAGGGGTAGATTATCTGTTAGGATGGAGAGGGGTAGATTATCTGTTAGGATGGAGAGGGGTAGATTATCTGATAGGATGGAGAGGGGTAGATTATCTGTTAGGATGGAGAGGGGTAGATTATCTGATAGGATGGAGAGGGGTAGATTATCTGTTAGGATGGAGAGGGGTAGATTATCTGATAGGAAGGAGAGGGGTAGATTATCTGTTAGGATGGAGAGGGGTAGATTATCTGTTAGGATGGAGAGGGGTAGATTATCTGTTAGGGTGGAGAGGGGTAGATTATCTGTTAGGATGGAGAGGGGTAGATTATCTGATAGGATGGAGAGGGGTAGATTATCTGTTAGGATGGAGAGGGGTAGATTATCTGATAGGATGGAGAGGGGTAGATTATCTGTTAGGGTGGAGAGGGGTAGATTATCTGTTAGGATGGAGAGGGGTAGATTATCTGTTAGGATGGAGAGGGGTAGATTATCTGTTAGGAAGGAGAGGGGTAGATTATCTGTTAGGATGGAGAGGGGTAGATTATCTGATAGGATGGAGAGGGGTAGATTATCTGTTAGGGTGGAGAGGGGTAGATTATCTGTTAGGATGGAGAGGGGTAGATTATCTCTTAGGATGGAGAGGGGTAGATTATCTGTTAGGATGGAGAGGGGTAGATTATCTGTTAGGATGGAGAGGGGTAGATTATCTGTTAGGATGGAGAGGGGTAGATTATCTGTTAGGATGGAGAGGGTAGATTATCTGTTAGGATGGAGAGGGGTAGATTATCTGTTAGGATGGAGAGGGGTAGATTATCTGTTAGGATGGAGAGGGGTAGATTATCTGATAGGGTGGAGAGAGATAGATTATCTGTTAGGATGGAGAGGGGTAGATTATCTGATAGGATGGAGAAGGGTAGATTATCTGTTAGAATGGAGAGAGATAGATTATCTGTTAGGATGGAGAGGGGTAGATTATCTGATAGGATGGAGAGGGGTAGATTATCTGATAGGATGGAGAAGGGTAGATTATCTGTTAGGATGGAGAGAGATAGATAATCTGATATAATAATTTGATTTGTGGGATTTACGTTTCATCGACTGACTCTCACTGAAACTATCTATTCAGTAGACTGACCACCACTGAAACTATCTATTCAGTAGACTGACTCTCACTGAAACGATTTATTCAGTAGACTGACTCTCACTGAAACGATCTATTCAGTAGACTGACTACCACTGAAACGATCTATTCAGTAGACTGACTCTCACTGAAACTATCTATTCAGTAGACTGACTCTCACTGAAACGATCTATTCAGTAGACTGACTACCACTGAAACGATCTATTCAGTAGACTGACTCTCACTGAAACTATCTATTCAGTAGACTGACTACCACTGAAACGATCTATTCAGTAGACTGACTCTCACTGAAACTATCTATTCAGTAGACTGACTACCACTGAAACTATCTATTCAGTAGACTGACTACCACTGAAACGATCTATTCAGTAGACTGACTACCACTGAAACGATCTATTCAGTAG